>NW_026610703.1:0-187179 GCF_029499605.1 Hyla sarda
GTACATTTGAACTTAAGGAGAGCATCAAATGACATTTAAAATTGTATGAGCCACACAACCCTAACCCTAACCCTAACCCTAACCCTAACCCTAACCCTAACCCTAACCCTAACCCTAACCCTAACCCTAACCCTAACCCTAACCCTAACCCTAACCCTAACCCTAACCCTAACCCTAACTTCCTGGTACATTTCAACTTAAGGAGAGAACAAAAATGTGTTTTAAATTGTATTCAAAATCGTATAATTCACACCACTTTTGTTTCAGAAAACCCTCCCCCTCACCCTCATACTAGTTTCCAGGTACATTTCAACTTAAGGAGAGCATCAAATGACATTTAAAATTGTATGAGACAAACAACTGTTCCACAACCCTAACCCTAACCCTAACCCTAACCCTAACCCTAACCCTAACCCTAACCCTAACCCTAACCCTAACCCTAACCCTAACCCTAACCCTAACCCTAACCCTAACCCTAACCCTAACCCTAACTTCCTGGTACATTTCAACTTAAGGAGAGAACAAAAATGTGTTCAAAATCGTATTCAAAATCGTATAAGCCACACCCCTTTTCTGTCGGAAAACCCTCCCCCTCACCCTCATACTAGTTTCCAGGTACATTTCAACTTAAGGAGAGCATCAAATGACATTTAAAATTGTATGAGCCACACAACTGTTCTACAACCCAAACACAAACCCAAACCCTAACTACCTGGTACATTTCAACTTAAGGAGAGAACAAAAATGTGTTTAAAATTGTATTCAAAATCATATAAGCCACACCCCTTTTTTGTCGGAAAACCCTCCCCCTCACCCTCATACTAGTTTCCAGGTACATTTCAACTTAAGGAGAGCATCAAATGACATTTAAAATTGTATGAGCCACACAACCCTAACCCTAACCCTAACCCTAACCCTAACCCTAACCCTAACCCTAACCCTAACCCTAACCCTAACCCTAACCCTAACCCTAACCCTAACCCTAACCCTAACCCTAACCCTAACCCTAACCCTAACCCTAACTTCCTGGTACATTTCAACTTAAGGAGAGAACAAAAATGTGTTTTAAATTGTATTCAAAATCGTATAATTCACACCCCTTTTGTTTCAGAAAACCCTCCCCCTCACCCTCATACTAGTTTCCAGGTACATTTCAACTTAAGGAGAGCATCAAATGACATTTAAAATTGTATGAGACAAACAACTGTTCCACAACCCTAACCCTAACCCTAACCCTAACCCTAACCCTAACCCTAACCCTAACTTCCTGGTACATTTCAACTTAAGGAGAGAACAAAAATGTGTTCAAAATCGTATTCAAAATCGTATAAGCCACACCCCTTTTCTGTCGGAAAACCCTCCCCCTCACCCTCATACTAGTTTCCAGGTACATTTCAACTTAAGGAGAGCATCAAATGACATTTAAAATTGTATGAGCCACACAACTGTTCTACAACCCAAACACAAACCCAAACCCTAACTACCTGGTACATTTCAACTTAAGGAGAGAACAAAAATGTGTTTAAAATTGTATTCAAAATCATATAAGCCACACCCCTTTTTTGTCGGAAAACCCTCCCCCTCACCCTCATACTAGTTTCCAGGTACATTTCAACTTAAGGAGAGCATCAAATGACATTTAAAATTGTATGAGCCACACAACCCTAACCCTAACCCTAACCCTAACCCTAACCCTAACCCTAACCCTAACCCTAACCCTAACCCTAACCCTAACCCTAACCCTAACCCTAACCCTAACCCTAACCCTAACCCTAACCCTAACCCTAACCCTAACCCTAACCCTAACCCTAACCCTAACCCTAACCCTAACTTCCTGGTACATTTCAACTTAAGGAGAGAACAAAAATGTGTTTTAAATTGTATTCAAAATCGTATAAGCCACACCCCTTTTCTGTCGGAAAACCCTCCCCCTCACCCTAGTTTCCAGGTACATTTCAACTTAAGGAGAGCATCAAATGACATTTAAAATTGTATGAGCCACACAACTGTTCTACAACCCAAACACAAACCCAAACCCTAACTACCTGGTACATTTCAACTTAAGGAGAGAACAAAAATGTGTTTAAAATTGTATTCAAAATCATATAAGCCACACCCCTTTTTTGTCGGAAAACCCTCCCCCTCACCCTCATACTAGTTTCCAGGTACATTTCAACTTAAGGAGAGCATCAAATGACATTTAAAATTGTATGAGCCACACAACTGTTCTACAACCCAAACACAAACCCAAACCCTAACTTCCTGGTACATTTCAACTTAAGGAGAGAACAAAAATGTGTTTAAAATTGTATTCAAAATCATATAAGCCACACCCCTTTTTTGTCGGGAAACCCTCCCCCTCACCCTCATACTAGTTTCCAGGTACATTTCAACTTAAGGAGAGCATCAAATGACATTTAAAATTGTATGAGCCAAACAACTGTTCCACAACCCTAACCCTAACCCTAACCCTAACCCTAACCCTAACCTCCTGGTACATTTCAACTTAAGGAGAGAACAAAAATGTGTTCAAAATCGTATAAGCCACACCCCTTTTCTGTCGGAAAACCCTCCCCCTCACCCTCATACTAGTTTCCAGGTACTTAAGGAGAGCATCAAATGACATTTAAAATTGTATGAGCCACACAACTGTACCCTAACCCTAACCCTAACCCTAACCCTAACCCTAACCCTAACCCTAACCCTAACCCTAACCCTAACTTCCTGGTACATTTCAACTTAAGGAGAGAACAAAAATGTGTTTTAAATTGTATTCAAAATCGTATAAGCCACACCCCTTTTGTTTCAGAAAACCCTCCCCCTCACCCTCATACTAGTTTCCAGGTAAATTTCAACTTAAGGAGAGCATCAAATGACATTTAAAATTGTATGAGCCAAACAACTGTTCCACAACCCTAACCCTAACCCTAACCCTAACCCTAACCCTAACCCTAACCCTAACCCTAACCCTAACCCTAACCCTAACCCTAACCCTAACCCTAACCCTAACTTCCTGGTACATTTCAACTTAAGGAGAGAACAAAAATGTGTTTTAAATTGTATTCAAAATCGTATAAGCCACACCCCTTTAGTTTCAGAAAATCCTCCCCCTCACCCTCATACTAGTTTCCAGGTACATTTCAACTTAAGGAGAGCATCAAATGACATTTAAAATTGGATGAGCCAAACAACTGTTCCACAACCCTAACCCTAACCCTAACCCTAACCCTAACCCTAACCCTAACCCTAACCCTAACCCTAACCCTAACCCTAACCCTAACCCTAACCCTAACCCTAACCCTAACCCTAACCCTAACCCTAACCCTAACCCTAACCCTAACTTCCTGGTACATTTCAACTTAAGGAGAGAACAAAAATGTGTTTTAAATTGTATTCAAAATCGTATAAGCCACACCCCTTTTCTGTCGGAAAACCCTCCCCCTCACCCTAGTTTCCAGGTACATTTCAACTTAAGGAGAGCATCAAATGACATTTAAAATTGTATGAGCCACACAACTGTTCTACAACCCAAACACAAACCCAAACCCTAACTACCTGGTACATTTCAACTTAAGGAGAGAACAAAAATGTGTTTAAAATTGTATTCAAAATCATATAAGCCACACCCCTTTTTTGTCGGAAAACCCTCCCCCTCACCCTCATACTAGTTTCCAGGTACATTTCAACTTAAGGAGAGCATCAAATGACATTTAAAATTGTATGAGCCACACAACTGTTCTACAACCCAAACACAAACCCAAACCCTAACTTCCTGGTACATTTCAACTTAAGGAGAGAACAAAAATGTGTTTAAAATTGTATTCAAAATCATATAAGCCACACCCCTTTTTTGTCGGGAAACCCTCCCCCTCACCCTCATACTAGTTTCCAGGTACATTTCAACTTAAGGAGAGCATCAAATGACATTTAAAATTGTATGAGCCAAACAACTGTTCCACAACCCTAACCCTAACCCTAACCCTAACCCTAACCCTAACCCTAACCTCCTGGTACATTTCAACTTAAGGAGAGAACAAAAATGTGTTCAAAATCGTATAAGCCACACCCCTTTTCTGTCGGAAAACCCTCCCCCTCACCCTCATACTAGTTTCCAGGTACTTAAGGAGAGCATCAAATGACATTTAAAATTGTATGAGCCACACAACTGTACCCTAACCCTAACCCTAACCCTAACCCTAACCCTAACCCTAACCCTAACCCTAACCCTAACTTCCTGGTACATTTCAACTTAAGGAGAGAACAAAAATGTGTTTTAAATTGTATTCAAAATCGTATAAGCCACACCCCTTTTGTTTCAGAAAACCCTCCCCCTCACCCTCATACTAGTTTCCAGGTAAATTTCAACTTAAGGAGAGCATCAAATGACATTTAAAATTGTATGAGCCAAACAACTGTTCCACAACCCTAACCCTAACCCTAACCCTAACCCTAACCCTAACCCTAACCCTAACCCTAACCCTAACCCTAACCCTAACCCTAACCCTAACCCTAACCCTAACCCTAACCCTAACCCTAACCCTAACCCTAACCCTAACTTCCTGGTACATTTCAACTTAAGGAGAGAACAAAAATGTGTTTTAAATTGTATTCAAAATCGTATAAGCCACACCCCTTTGGTTTCAGAAAACCCTCCCCCTCACCCTCATACTAGTTTCCAGGTACATTTCAACTTAAGGAGAGCATCAAATGACATTTAAAATTGTATGAGCCAAACAACTGTTCCACAACCCTAACCCTAACCCTAACCCTAACCCTAACCCTAACCCTAACCCTAACCCTAACCCTGACTTCCTGGTACATTTCAACTTAAGGAGAGAACAAAAATGTGTTTAAAATTGTATTCAAAATCGTATAAGCCACACCCCTTTTTTGTTGGAAAACCCTCCCCCTCACCCTCATACTAGTTTCCAGGTACATTTCAACTTAAGGAGAGCATCAAATGACATTTAAAATTGTATGAGCCACACAACTGTTTAACCCTAACCCTAACCCTAACCCTAACCCTAACCCTAACCCTAACCCTAACCCTAACCCTAACCCTAACCCTAACCCTAACCCTAACCCTAACCCTAACCCTAACTTCCTGGTACATTTCAACTTAAGGAGAGATCAAAAATGTGTTCAAAATCGTATTCAAAATCGTATAAGCCACACCCCTTTTCTGTCAGAAAACCCTCCCCCTCACCCTCATACTTGATTCCAGGTACATTTCAACTTAAGGAGAGCATCAAATGACATTTAAAATTGTATGAGCCACACAACTGTTCTACAACCCAAACACAAACCCAAACCCTAACTTCCTGGTACATTTCAACTTAAGGAGAGAACAAAAATGTGTTTAAAATTGTATTCAAAATCATATAAGCCACACCCCTTTTCTGTCGGGAAACCCTCCCCCTCACCCTCATACTAGTTTCCAGGTACATTTCAACTTAAGGAAAGCATCAAATGACATTTAAAATTCTATGAGCCACACAACTGTTCTACAACCCAAACACAAACCCAAACCCTAACTACCTGGTACATTTCAACTTAAGGAGAGAACAAAAATGTGTTTAAAATTGTATTCAAAATCATATAAGCCACACCCCTTTTTTGTCGGGAAACCCTCCCCCTCACCCTCATACTAGTTTCCAGGTACATTTCAACTTAAGGAGAGCATCAAATGACATTTAAAATTGTATGAGCCACACAACTGTTCCCTAACCCTAACCCTAACCCTAACCCTAACCCTAACCCTAACCCTAACCCTAACCCTAACCCTAACCCTAACCCTAACCCTAACCCTAACCCTAACCCTAACCCTAACCCTAACCCTAACCCTAACCCTAACCCTAACCCTAACCCTAACCCTAACTTCCTGGTACATTTCAACTTAAGGAGAGAACAAAAATGTGTTTTAAATTGTATTCAAAATCGTATAAGCCACATCCCTTTTGTTTCAGAAAACCCTCCCCCTCATCCTCATACTAGTTTCCAGGTACATTTCAACTTAAGGAGAGCATCAAATGACATTTAAAATTGTATGAGCCAAACAACTGTTCCACAACCCTAACCCTAACCCTAACCCTAACCCTAACCCTAACCCTAACCCTAACCCTAACCCTAACCCTAACCCTAACCCTAACCCTAACCCTAACCCTAACCCTAACCCTAACCCTAACCCTAACCCTAACCCTAACCCTAACCCTAACTTCCTGGTACATTTCAACTTAAGGAGAGAACAAAAATGTGTTTTAAATTGTATTCAAAATCGTATAAGCCACACCCCTTTAGTTTCAGAAAATCCTCCCCCTCACCCTCATACTAGTTTCCAGGTACATTTCAACTTAAGGAGAGCATCAAATGACATTTAAAATTGTATGAGCCAAACAACTGTTCCACAACCCTAACCCTAACCCCAACCCCAACCCCAACCCCAACCCCAACCCCAACCCTAACCCTAACTTCCTGGTACATTTCAACTTAAGGAGAGAACAAAAATGTGTTTTAAATTGTATTCAAAATCGTATAAGCCACACCCCTTTTGTTTCAGAAAACCCTCACCCTCATACTAGTTTCCAGGTACATTTCAACTTAAGGAGAGCATCAAATGACATTTAAAATTGTATGAGCCACACAACTGTTCCCTAACCCTAACCCTAACCCTAACCCTAACCCTAACCCTAACCCTAACCCTAACCCTAACCCTAACCCTAACCCTAACCCTAACCCTAACCCTAACCCTAACCCTAACCCTAACCCTAACCCTAACCCTAACCCTAACTTCCTGGTACATTTCAACTTAAGGAGAGAACAAAAATGTGTTTTAAATTGTATTCAAAATCGTATAAGCCACACCCCTTTTGTTTCAGAAAACCCTCCCCCTCACCCTCATACTAGTTTCCAGGTACATTTCAACTTAAGGAGAGCATCAAATGACATTTAAAATTGTATGAGCCAAACAACTGTTCCACAACCCTAACCCTAACCCTAACCCTAACCCTAACCCTAACCCTAACCCTAACCCTAACCCTAACCCTAACCCTAACCCTAACCCTAACCCTAACCCTAACCCTAACCCTAACCCTAACCCTAACCCTAACCCTAATCCTAACCCTAACCCTAACTTCCTGGTACATTTCAACTTAAGGAGAGAACAAAAATGTGTTTTAAATTGTATTCAAAATCGTATAAGCCACACCCCTTTAGTTTCAGAAAATCCTCCCCCTCACCCTCATACTAGTTTCCAGGTACATTTCAACTTAAGGAGAGCATCAAATGACATTTAAAATTGTATGAGCCAAACAACTGTTCCACAACCCTAACCCTAACCCTAACCCTAACCCTAACCCTAACCCTAACCCTAACCCTAACCCTAACTTCCTGGTAAATTTCAACTTAAGGAGAGAACAAAAATGTGTTTTAAATTGTATTCAAAATCGTATAAGCCACACCCCTTTTGTTTCAGAAAACCCTTCCCCCTCACCCTCATACTAGTTTCCAGGTACATTTCAACTTAAGGAGAGCATCAAATGACATTTAAAATTGTATGAGCCACACAACTGTTCTACAACCCAAACACAAACCCAAACCCTAACTACCTGGTACATTTCAACTTAAGGAGAGAACAAAAATGTTTTCAAAATCGTATAAGCCACACCCCTTTTCTGTCGGAAAACCCTCCCCCTCTCCCTCATACTAGATTCCAGGTACATTTCAACTTAAGGAGAGCATCAAATGACATTTAAAATTGTATGAGCCACACAACTGTTCTACAACCCAAACACAAACCCAAACCCTAACTTCCTGGTACATTTCAACTTAAGGAGAGAACAAAAATGTGTTTAAAATTGTATTCAAAATCGTATAAGCCACACCCCTTTTCTGTCGGAAAACCCTCCCCCTCATCCTCATACTAGTTTCCAGGTACATTTCAACTTAAGGAGAGCATCAAATGACATTTAAAATTGTATGAGCCACACAACTGTTCTACAACCCAAACACAAACCCAAACCCTAACTACCTGGTACATTTCAACTTAAGGAGAGAACAAAAATGTGTTTAAAATTGTATTCAAAATCATATAAGCCACACCCCTTTTTTGTCAGAAAACCCTCCCCCTCACCCTCATACTAGTTTCCAGGTATATTTCAACTTAAGGAGAGCATCAAATGACATTTAAAATTGTATGAGCCACACAACTGTTCTACAACCCAAACACAAACCCAAACCCTAACTTCCTGGTACATTTCAACTTAAGGAGAGAACAAAAATGTGTTTAAAATTGTATTCAAAATCGTATAAGCCACACCCCTTTTCTGTCAGAAAACCCTCCCCCTCACCCTCATACTAGTTTCCAGGTACATTTCAACTTAAGGAGAGCATCAAATGACATTTAAAATTGTATGAGCCACACAACTGTTCTACAACCCAAACACAAACCCAAACCCTAACTTCCTGGTACATTTCAACTTAAGGAGAGAACAAAAATGTGTTTAAAATTGTATTCAAAATCGTATAAGCCACACCCCTTTTCTGTCGGAAAACCCTCCCCCTCACCCTCATACTAGTTTCCAGGTACATTTCAACTTAAGGAGAGCATCAAATGACATTTAAAATTGTATGAGCCACACAACTGTTCTACAACCCAAACACAAACCCAAACCCTAACTACCTGGTACATTTCAATTTAAGGAGAGATCAAAAATGTGTTCAAAATCGTATTCAAAATCGTATAAGCCACACCCCTTTTCTGTCGGAAAACCCTCCCCCTCACCCTCATACTAGATTCCAGGTACATTTCAACTTAAGGAGAGCATCAAATGACATTTAAAATTGTATGAGCCACACAACTGTTCTACAACCCAAACACAAACCCAAACCCTAACTTCCTGGTACATTTCAACTTAAGGAGAGAACAAAAATGTGTTTAAAATTGTATTCAAAATTGTATAAGCCACACCCCTTTAGTTTCAGAAAATCCTCCCCCTCACCCTCATACTAGTTTCCAGGTACATTTCAACTTAAGGAGAGCATCAAATGACATTTAAAATTGTATGAGCCAAACAACTGTTCCACAACCCTAACCCTAACCCTAACCCTAACCCTAACCCTAACCCTAACCCTAACCCTAACCCTAACCCTAACCCTAACCCTAACCCTAACCCTAACCCTAACCCTAACCCTAACCCTAACCCTAACCCTAACCCTAACCCTAACCTCCTGGTACATTTCAACTTAAGGAGAGAACAAAAATGTGTTCAAAATCGTATAAGCCACACCCCTTTTCTGTCGGAAAACCCTCCCCCTCACCCTCATACTAGTTTCCAGGTACTTAAGGAGAGCATCAAATGACATTTAAAATTGTATGAGCCACACAACTGTACCCTAACCCTAACCCTAACCCTAACCCTAACCCTAACCCTAACCCTAACTTCCTGGTACATTTCAACTTAAGGAGAGAACAAAAATGTGTTTTAAATTGTATTCAAAATCGTATAAGCCACACCCCTTTGGTTTCAGAAAACCCTCCCCCTCACCCTCATACTAGTTTCCAGGTACATTTCAACTTAAGGAGAGCATCAAATGACATTTAAAATTGTATGAGCCACACAACCCTAACCCTAACCCTAACCCTAACCCTAACCCTAACCCTAACCCTAACCCTAACCCTAACCCTAACCCTAACCCTAACCCTAACCCTAACCCTAACCCTAACCCTAACCCTAACTTCCTGGTACATTTCAACTTAAGGAGAGAACAAAAATGTGTTTTAAATTGTATTCAAAATCGTATAATTCACACCACTTTTGTTTCAGAAAACCCTCCCCCTCACCCTCATACTAGTTTCCAGGTACATTTCAACTTAAGGAGAGCATCAAATGACATTTAAAATTGTATGAGACAAACAACTGTTCCACAACCCTAACCCTAACCCTAACCCTAACCCTAACCCTAACCCTAACCCTAACCCTAACCCTAACCCTAACCCTAACCCTAACCCTAACCCTAACCCTAACCCTAACCCTAACCCTAACTTCCTGGTACATTTCAACTTAAGGAGAGAACAAAAATGTGTTCAAAATCGTATTCAAAATCGTATAAGCCACACCCCTTTTCTGTCGGAAAACCCTCCCCCTCACCCTCATACTAGTTTCCAGGTACATTTCAACTTAAGGAGAGCATCAAATGACATTTAAAATTGTATGAGCCACACAACTGTTCTACAACCCAAACACAAACCCAAACCCTAACTACCTGGTACATTTCAACTTAAGGAGAGAACAAAAATGTGTTTAAAATTGTATTCAAAATCATATAAGCCACACCCCTTTTTTGTCGGAAAACCCTCCCCCTCACCCTCATACTAGTTTCCAGGTACATTTCAACTTAAGGAGAGCATCAAATGACATTTAAAATTGTATGAGCCACACAACCCTAACCCTAACCCTAACCCTAACCCTAACCCTAACCCTAACCCTAACCCTAACCCTAACCCTAACCCTAACCCTAACCCTAACCCTAACCCTAACCCTAACCCTAACCCTAACCCTAACCCTAACCCTAACTTCCTGGTACATTTCAACTTAAGGAGAGAACAAAAATGTGTTTTAAATTGTATTCAAAATCGTATAATTCACACCCCTTTTGTTTCAGAAAACCCTCCCCCTCACCCTCATACTAGTTTCCAGGTACATTTCAACTTAAGGAGAGCATCAAATGACATTTAAAATTGTATGAGACAAACAACTGTTCCACAACCCTAACCCTAACCCTAACCCTAACCCTAACCCTAACCCTAACCCTAACCCTAACCCTAACCCTAACTTCCTGGTACATTTCAACTTAAGGAGAGAACAAAAATGTGTTCAAAATCGTATTCAAAATCGTATAAGCCACACCCCTTTTCTGTCGGAAAACCCTCCCCCTCACCCTCATACTAGTTTCCAGGTACATTTCAACTTAAGGAGAGCATCAAATGACATTTAAAATTGTATGAGCCACACAACTGTTCTACAACCCAAACACAAACCCAAACCCTAACTACCTGGTACATTTCAACTTAAGGAGAGAACAAAAATGTGTTTAAAATTGTATTCAAAATCATATAAGCCACACCCCTTTTTTGTCGGAAAACCCTCCCCCTCACCCTCATACTAGTTTCCAGGTACATTTCAACTTAAGGAGAGCATCAAATGACATTTAAAATTGTATGAGCCACACAACCCTAACCCTAACCCTAACCCTAACCCTAACCCTAACCCTAACCCTAACCCTAACCCTAACCCTAACCCTAACCCTAACCCTAACCCTAACCCTAACCCTAACCCTAACCCTAACCCTAACCCTAACCCTAACCCTAACCCTAACTTCCTGGTACATTTCAACTTAAGGAGAGAACAAAAATGTGTTTTAAATTGTATTCAAAATCGTATAAGCCACACCCCTTTTCTGTCGGAAAACCCTCCCCCTCACCCTAGTTTCCAGGTACATTTCAACTTAAGGAGAGCATCAAATGACATTTAAAATTGTATGAGCCACACAACTGTTCTACAACCCAAACACAAACCCAAACCCTAACTACCTGGTACATTTCAACTTAAGGAGAGAACAAAAATGTGTTTAAAATTGTATTCAAAATCATATAAGCCACACCCCTTTTTTGTCGGAAAACCCTCCCCCTCACCCTCATACTAGTTTCCAGGTACATTTCAACTTAAGGAGAGCATCAAATGACATTTAAAATTGTATGAGCCACACAACTGTTCTACAACCCAAACACAAACCCAAACCCTAACTTCCTGGTACATTTCAACTTAAGGAGAGAACAAAAATGTGTTTAAAATTGTATTCAAAATCATATAAGCCACACCCCTTTTTTGTCGGGAAACCCTCCCCCTCACCCTCATACTAGTTTCCAGGTACATTTCAACTTAAGGAGAGCATCAAATGACATTTAAAATTGTATGAGCCAAACAACTGTTCCACAACCCTAACCCTAACCCTAACCCTAACCCTAACCCTAACCCTAACCTCCTGGTACATTTCAACTTAAGGAGAGAACAAAAATGTGTTCAAAATCGTATAAGCCACACCCCTTTTCTGTCGGAAAACCCTCCCCCTCACCCTCATACTAGTTTCCAGGTACTTAAGGAGAGCATCAAATGACATTTAAAATTGTATGAGCCACACAACTGTACCCTAACCCTAACCCTAACCCTAACCCTAACCCTAACCCTAACCCTAACCCTAACCCTAACCCTAACTTCCTGGTACATTTCAACTTAAGGAGAGAACAAAAATGTGTTTTAAATTGTATTCAAAATCGTATAAGCCACACCCCTTTTGTTTCAGAAAACCCTCCCCCTCACCCTCATACTAGTTTCCAGGTAAATTTCAACTTAAGGAGAGCATCAAATGACATTTAAAATTGTATGAGCCAAACAACTGTTCCACAACCCTAACCCTAACCCTAACCCTAACCCTAACCCTAACCCTAACCCTAACCCTAACCCTAACCCTAACCCTAACCCTAACCCTAACCCTAACCCTAACCCTAACCCTAACCCTAACCCTAACCCTAACCCTAACCCTAACCCTAACCCTAACTTCCTGGTACATTTCAACTTAAGGAGAGAACAAAAATGTGTTTTAAATTGTATTCAAAATCGTATAAGCCACACCCCTTTAGTTTCAGAAAATCCTCCCCCTCACCCTCATACTAGTTTCCAGGTACATTTCAACTTAAGGAGAGCATCAAATGACATTTAAAATTGGATGAGCCAAACAACTGTTCCACAACCCTAACCCTAACCCTAACCCTAACCCTAACCCTAACCCTAACCCTAACCCTAACCCTAACCCTAACCCTAACCCTAACCCTAACCCTAACCCTAACCCTAACCCTAACCCTAACCCTAACCCTAACCCTAACTTCCTGGTACATTTCAACTTAAGGAGAGAACAAAAATGTGTTTTAAATTGTATTCAAAATCGTATAAGCCACACCCCTTTTCTGTCGGAAAACCCTCCCCCTCACCCTAGTTTCCAGGTACATTTCAACTTAAGGAGAGCATCAAATGACATTTAAAATTGTATGAGCCACACAACTGTTCTACAACCCAAACACAAACCCAAACCCTAACTACCTGGTACATTTCAACTTAAGGAGAGAACAAAAATGTGTTTAAAATTGTATTCAAAATCATATAAGCCACACCCCTTTTTTGTCGGAAAACCCTCCCCCTCACCCTCATACTAGTTTCCAGGTACATTTCAACTTAAGGAGAGCATCAAATGACATTTAAAATTGTATGAGCCACACAACTGTTCTACAACCCAAACACAAACCCAAACCCTAACTACCTGGTACATTTCAACTTAAGGAGAGAACAAAAATGTGTTTAAAATTGTATTCAAAATCATATAAGCCACACCCCTTTTTTGTCAGAAAACCCTCCCCCTCACCCTCATACTAGTTTCCAGGTATATTTCAACTTAAGGAGAGCATCAAATGACATTTAAAATTGTATGAGCCACACAACTGTTCTACAACCCAAACACAAACCCAAACCCTAACTTCCTGGTACATTTCAACTTAAGGAGAGAACAAAAATGTGTTTAAAATTGTATTCAAAATCGTATAAGCCACACCCCTTTTCTGTCAGAAAACCCTCCCCCTCACCCTCATACTAGTTTCCAGGTACATTTCAACTTAAGGAGAGCATCAAATGACATTTAAAATTGTATGAGCCACACAACTGTTCTACAACCCAAACACAAACCCAAACGCTAACTTCCTGGTACATTTCAACTTAAGGAGAGAACAAAAATGTGTTTAAAATTGTATTCAAAATCGTATAAGCCACACCCCTTTTCTGTCGGAAAACCCTCCCCCTCACCCTCATACTAGTTTCCAGGTACATTTCAACTTAAGGAGAGCATCAAATGACATTTAAAATTGTATGAGCCACACAACTGTTCTACAACCCAAACACAAACCCAAACCCTAACTACCTGGTACATTTCAATTTAAGGAGAGATCAAAAATGTGTTCAAAATCGTATTCAAAATCGTATAAGCCACACCCCTTTTCTGTCGGAAAACCCTCCCCCTCACCCTCATACTAGATTCCAGGTACATTTCAACTTAAGGAGAGCATCAAATGACATTTAAAATTGTATGAGCCACACAACTGTTCTACAACCCAAACACAAACCCAAACCCTAACTTCCTGGTACATTTCAACTTAAGGAGAGAACAAAAATGTGTTTAAAATTGTATTCAAAATTGTATAAGCCACACCCCTTTAGTTTCAGAAAATCCTCCCCCTCACCCTCATACTAGTTTCCAGGTACATTTCAACTTAAGGAGAGCATCAAATGACATTTAAAATTGTATGAGCCAAACAACTGTTCCACAACCCTAACCCTAACCCTAACCCTAACCCTAACCCTAACCCTAACCCTAACCCTAACCCTAACCCTAACCCTAACCCTAACCCTAACCCTAACCCTAACCCTAACCCTAACCCTAACCCTAACCTCCTGGTACATTTCAACTTAAGGAGAGAACAAAAATGTGTTTAAAATTGTATTCAAAATCATATAAGCCACACCCCTTTTTTGTCGGGAAACCCTCCCCCTCACCCTCATACTAGTTTCCAGGTACATTTCAACTTAAGGAGAGCATCAAATGACATTTAAAATTGTATGAGCCAAACAACTGTTCCACAACCCTAACCCTAACCCTAACCCTAACCCTAACCCTAACCCTAACCTCCTGGTACATTTCAACTTAAGGAGAGAACAAAAATGTGTTCAAAATCGTATAAGCCACACCCCTTTTCTGTCGGAAAACCCTCCCCCTCACCCTCATACTAGTTTCCAGGTACTTAAGGAGAGCATCAAATGACATTTAAAATTGTATGAGCCACACAACTGTACCCTAACCCTAACCCTAACCCTAACCCTAACCCTAACCCTAACCCTAACCCTAACCCTAACCCTAACCCTAACTTCCTGGTACATTTCAACTTAAGGAGAGAACAAAAATGTGTTTTAAATTGTATTCAAAATCGTATAAGCCACACCCCTTTTGTTTCAGAAAACCCTCCCCCTCACCCTCATACTAGTTTCCAGGTAAATTTCAACTTAAGGAGAGCATCAAATGACATTTAAAATTGTATGAGCCAAACAACTGTTCCACAACCCTAACCCTAACCCTAACCCTAACCCTAACCCTAACCCTAACCCTAACCCTAACCCTAACCCTAACCCTAACCCTAACCCTAACCCTAACCCTAACCCTAACCCTAACCCTAACCCTAACTTCCTGGTACATTTCAACTTAAGGAGAGAACAAAAATGTGTTTTAAATTGTATTCAAAATCGTATAAGCCACACCCCTTTAGTTTCAGAAAATCCTCCCCCTCACCCTCATACTAGTTTCCAGGTACATTTCAACTTAAGGAGAGCATCAAATGACATTTAAAATTGGATGAGCCAAACAACTGTTCCACAACCCTAACCCTAACCCTAACCCTAACCCTAACCCTAACCCTAACCCTAACCCTAACCCTAACCCTAACCCTAACCCTAACCCTAACCCTAACCCTAACCCTAACCCTAACCCTAACTTCCTGGTACATTTCAACTTAAGGAGAGAACAAAAATGTGTTTTAAATTGTATTCAAAATCGTATAAGCCACACCCCTTTTCTGTCGGAAAACCCTCCCCCTCACCCTAGTTTCCAGGTACATTTCAACTTAAGGAGAGCATCAAATGACATTTAAAATTGTATGAGCCACACAACTGTTCTACAACCCAAACACAAACCCAAACCCTAACTACCTGGTACATTTCAACTTAAGGAGAGAACAAAAATGTGTTTAAAATTGTATTCAAAATCATATAAGCCACACCCCTTTTTTGTCGGAAAACCCTCCCCCTCACCCTCATACTAGTTTCCAGGTACATTTCAACTTAAGGAGAGCATCAAATGACATTTAAAATTGTATGAGCCACACAACTGTTCTACAACCCAAACACAAACCCAAACCCTAACTACCTGGTACATTTCAACTTAAGGAGAGAACAAAAATGTGTTTAAAATTGTATTCAAAATCATATAAGCCACACCCCTTTTTTGTCAGAAAACCCTCCCCCTCACCCTCATACTAGTTTCCAGGTATATTTCAACTTAAGGAGAGCATCAAATGACATTTAAAATTGTATGAGCCACACAACTGTTCTACAACCCAAACACAAACCCAAACCCTAACTTCCTGGTACATTTCAACTTAAGGAGAGAACAAAAATGTGTTTAAAATTGTATTCAAAATCGTATAAGCCACACCCCTTTTCTGTCAGAAAACCCTCCCCCTCACCCTCATACTAGTTTCCAGGTACATTTCAACTTAAGGAGAGCATCAAATGACATTTAAAATTGTATGAGCCACACAACTGTTCTACAACCCAAACACAAACCCAAACCCTAACTTCCTGGTACATTTCAACTTAAGGAGAGAACAAAAATGTGTTTAAAATTGTATTCAAAATCGTATAAGCCACACCCCTTTTCTGTCGGAAAACCCTCCCCCTCACCCTCATACTAGTTTCCAGGTACATTTCAACTTAAGGAGAGCATCAAATGACATTTAAAATTGTATGAGCCACACAACTGTTCTACAACCCAAACACAAACCCAAACCCTAACTACCTGGTACATTTCAATTTAAGGAGAGATCAAAAATGTGTTCAAAATCGTATTCAAAATCGTATAAGCCACACCCCTTTTCTGTCGGAAAACCCTCCCCCTCACCCTCATACTAGATTCCAGGTACATTTCAACTTAAGGAGAGCATCAAATGACATTTAAAATTGTATGAGCCACACAACTGTTCTACAACCCAAACACAAACCCAAACCCTAACTTCCTGGTACATTTCAACTTAAGGAGAGAACAAAAATGTGTTTAAAATTGTATTCAAAATTGTATAAGCCACACCCCTTTAGTTTCAGAAAATCCTCCCCCTCACCCTCATACTAGTTTCCAGGTACATTTCAACTTAAGGAGAGCATCAAATGACATTTAAAATTGTATGAGCCAAACAACTGTTCCACAACCCTAACCCTAACCCTAACCCTAACCCTAACCCTAACCCTAACCCTAACCCTAACCCTAACCCTAACCCTAACCCTAACCCTAACCCTAACCCTAACCCTAACCCTAACCCTAACCCTAACCCTAACCCTAACCCTAACCCTAACCTCCTGGTACATTTCAACTTAAGGAGAGAACAAAAATGTGTTCAAAATCGTATAAGCCACACCCCTTTTCTGTCGGAAAACCCTCCCCCTCACCCTCATACTAGTTTCCAGGTACTTAAGGAGAGCATCAAATGACATTTAAAATTGTATGAGCCACACAACTGTACCCTAACCCTAACCCTAACCCTAACCCTAACCCTAACCCTAACTTCCTGGTACATTTCAACTTAAGGAGAGAACAAAAATGTGTTTTAAATTGTATTCAAAATCGTATAAGCCACACGCCTTTGGTTTCAGAAAACCCTCCCCCTCACCCTCATACTAGTTTCCAGGTACATTTCAACTTAAGGAGAGCATCAAATGACATTTAAAATTGTATGAGCCAAACAACTGTTCCACAACCCTAACCCTAACCCTAACCCTAACCCTAACCCTAACCCTAACCCTAACCCTAACCCTAACCCTAACCCTAACCCTAACCCTAACCCTAACCCTAACCCTAACCCTAACCCTAACCCTAACCCTAACCCTAACCCTAACCCTAACCCTAACTTCCTGGTACATTTCAACTTAAGGAGAGAACAAAAATGTGTTTTAAATTGTATTCAAAATCGTATAAGCCACACCCCTTTAGTTTCAGAAAATCCTCCCCCTCACCCTCATACTAGTTTCCAGGTACATTTCAACTTAAGGAGAGCATCAAATGACATTTAAAATTGGATGAGCCAAACAACTGTTCCACAACCCTAACCCTAACCCTAACCCTAACCCTAACCCTAACCCTAACCCTAACCCTAACCCTAACCCTAACCCTAACCCTAACCCTAACCCTAACCCTAACCCTAACCCTAACCCTAACCCTATCCCTAACTTCCTGGTACATTTCAACTTAAGGAGAGAACAAAAATGTGTTTTAAATTGTATTCAAAATCGTATAAGCCACACCCCTTTTCTGTCGGAAAACCCTCCCCCTCACCCTCATACTAGTTTCCAGGTACATTTCAACTTAAGGAGAGCATCAAATGACATTTAAAATTGTATGAGCCACACAACTGTTCTACAACCCAAACACAAACCCAAACCCTAACTACCTGGTACATTTCAACTTAAGGAGAGAACAAAAATGTGTTTAAAATTGTATTCAAAATCATATAAGCCACACCCCTTTTTTGTCAGAAAACCCTCCCCCTCACCCTCATACTAGTTTCCAGGTACATTTCAACTTAAGGAGAGCATCAAATGACATTTAAAATTGTATGAGCCACACAACTGTTCTACAACCCAAACACAAACCCAAACCCTAACTTCCTGGTACATTTCAACTTAAGGAGAGAACAAAAATGTGTTTAAAATTGTATTCAAAATCGTATAAGCCACACCCCTTTTCTGTCGGAAAACCCTCCCCCTCACCCTCATACTAGTTTCCAGGTACATTTCAACTTAAGGAGAGCATCAAATGACATTTAAAATTGTATGAGCCACACAACTGTTCTACAACCCAAACACAAACCCAAACCCTAACTACCTGGTACATTTCAACTTAAGGAGAGATCAAAAATGTGTTCAAAATCGTATTCAAAATCGTATAAGCCACACCCCTTTTCTGTCGGAAAACCCTCCCCCTCACCCTCATACTAGATTCCAGGTACATTTTCACTTAAGGAGAGCATCAAATGACATTTAAAATTGTATGAGCCACACAACTGTTCTACAACCCAAACACAAACCCAAACCCTAACTTCCTGGTACATTTCAACTTAAGGAGAGAACAAAAATGTGTTTAAAATTGTATTCAAAATTGTATAAGCCACACCCCTTTTCTGTCGGAAAACCCTCCCCCTCACCCTCATACTAGTTTCCAGGTACATTTCAACTTAAGGAAAGCATCAAATGACATTTAAAATTCTATGAGCCACACAACTGTTCTACAACCCAAACACAAACCCAAACCCTAACTACCTGGTACATTTCAACTTAAGGAGAGAACAAAAATGTGTTTAAAATTGTATTCAAAATCATATAAGCCACACCCCTTTTTTGTCGGGAAACCCTCCCCCTCACCCTCATACTAGTTTCCAGGTACATTTCAACTTAAGGAGAGCATCAAATGACATTTAAAATTGTATGAGCCAAACAACTGTTCCACAACCCTAACCCTAACCCTAACCCTAACCCTAACCCTAACCCTAACCCTAACCCTAACCCTAACCCTAACCCTAACCCTAACCCTAACCCTAACCCTAACCCTAACCCTAACCCTAACCTCCTGGTACATTTCAACTTAAGGAGAGAACAAAAATGTGTTCAAAATCGTATAAGCCACACCCCTTTTCTGTCGGAAAACCCTCCCCCTCACCCTCATACTAGTTTCCAGGTACTTAAGGAGAGCATCAAATGACATTTAAAATTGTATGAGCCACACAACTGTACCCTAACCCTAACCCTAACCCTAACCCTAACCCTAACCCTAACCCTAACTTCCTGGTACATTTCAACTTAAGGAGAGAACAAAAATGTGTTTTAAATTGTATTCAAAATCGTATAAGCCACACCCCTTTTGTTTCAGAAAACCCTCCCCCTCACCCTCATACTAGTTTCCAGGTAAATTTCAACTTAAGGAGAGCATCAAATGACATTTAAAATTGTATGAGCCAAACAACTGTTCCACAACCCTAACCCTAACCCTAACCCTAACCCTAACCCTAACCCTAACCCTAACTTCCTGGTACATTTCAACTTAAGGAGAGAACAAAAATGTGTTTTAAATTGTATTCAAAATCGTATAAGCCACACCCCTTTGGTTTCAGAAAACCCTCCCCCTCACCCTCATACTAGTTTCCAGGTACATTTCAACTTAAGGAGAGCATCAAATGACATTTAAAATTGTATGAGCCAAACAACTGTTCCACAACCCTAACCCTAACCCTAACCCTAACCCTAACCCTAACCCTAACCCTAACCCTTACCCTAACCCTAACCCTAACCCTAACCCTAACCCTAACCCTAACCCTAACCCTAACCCTAACCCTAACCCTAACCCTAACTTCCTGGTACATTTCAACTTAAGGAGAGAACAAAAATGTGTTTTAAATTGTATTCAAAATCGTATAAGCCACACCCCTTTAGTTTCAGAAAATCCTCCCCCTCACCCTCATACTAGTTTCCAGGTACATTTCAACTTAAGGAGAGCATCAAATGACATTTAAAATTGGATGAGCCAAACAACTGTTCCACAACCCTAACCCTAACCCTAACCCTAACCCTAACCCTAACCCTAACCCTAACCCTAACCCTAACCCTAACCCTAACCCTAACCCTAACCCTAACCCTAACCCTAACCCTAACCCTAACCCTAACCCTAACCCTAACCCTAACTTCCTGGTACATTTCAACTTAAGGAGAGAACAAAAATGTGTTTTAAATTGTATTCAAAATCGTATAAGCCACACCCCTTTTCTGTCGGAAAACCCTCCCCCTCACCCTCATACTAGTTTCCAGGTACATTTCAACTTAAGGAGAGCATCAAATGACATTTAAAATTGTATGAGCCACACAACTGTTCTACAACCCAAACACAAACCCAAACCCTAACTACCTGGTACATTTCAACTTAAGGAGAGAACAAAAATGTGTTTAAAATTGTATTCAAAATCATATAAGCCACACCCCTTTTTTGTCGGAAAACCCTCCCCCTCACCCTCATACTAGTTTCCAGGTACATTTCAACTTAAGGAGAGCATCAAATGACATTTAAAATTGTATGAGCCACACAACTGTTCTACAACCCAAACACAAACCCAAACCCTAACTTCCTGGTACATTTCAACTTAAGGAGAGAACAAAAATGTGTTTAAAATTGTATTCAAAATCGTATAAGCCACACCCCTTTTCTGTCGGAAAACCCTCCCCCTCACCCTCATACTAGTTTCCAGGTACATTTCAACTTAAGGAGAGCATCAAATGACATTTAAAATTGTATGAGCCACACAACTGTTCTACAACCCAAACACAAACCCAAACCCTAACTTCCTGGTACATTTCAACTTAAGGAGAGAACAAAAATGTGTTTAAAATTGTATTCAAAATCGTATAAGCCACACCCCTTTTCTGTCGGAAAACCCTCCCCCTCACCCTCATACTAGTTTCCAGGTACATTTCAACTTAAGGAGAGCATCAAATGACATTTAAAATTGTATGAGCCACACAACTGTTCTACAACCCAAACACAAACCCAAACCCTAACTACCTGGTACATTTCAATTTAAGGAGAGATCAAAAATGTGTTCAAAATCGTATTCAAAATCGTATAAGCCACACCCCTTTTCTGTCGGAAAACCCTCCCCCTCACCCTCATACTAGATTCCAGGTACATTTCAACTTAAGGAGAGCATCAAATGACATTTAAAATTGTATGAGCCACACAACTGTTCTACAACCCAAACACAAACCCAAACCCTAACTTCCTGGTACATTTCAACTTAAGGAGAGAACAAAAATGTGTTTAAAATTGTATTCAAAATTGTATAAGCCACACCCCTTTTCTGTCGGAAAACCCTCCCCCTCACCCTCATACTAGTTTCCAGGTACATTTCAACTTAAGGAAAGCATCAAATGACATTTAAAATTCTATGAGCCACACAACTGTTCTACAACCCAAACAAAAACCCAAACCCTAACTACCTGGTACATTTCAACTTAAGGAGAGAACAAAAATGTGTTTAAAATTGTATTCAAAATCATATAAGCCACACCCCTTTTTTGTCGGGAAACCCTCCCCCTCACCCTCATACTAGTTTCCAGGTACATTTCAACTTAAGGAGAGCATCAAATGACATTTAAAATTGTATGAGCCAAACAACTGTTCCACAACCCTAACCCTAACCCTAACCCTAACCCTAACCCTAACCCTAACCCTAACCCTAACCCTAACCCTAACCCTAACCTCCTGGTACATTTCAACTTAAGGAGAGAACAAAAATGTGTTCAAAATCGTATAAGCCACACCCCTTTTCTGTCGGAAAACCCTCCCCCTCACCCTCATACTAGTTTCCAGGTACTTAAGGAGAGCATCAAATGACATTTAAAATTGTATGAGCCACACAACTGTACCCTAACCCTAACCCTAACCCTAACCCTAACCCTAACCCTAACCCTAACCCTAACCCTAACCCTAACCCTAACCCTAACTTCCTGGTACATTTCAACTTAAGGAGAGAACAAAAATGTGTTTTAAATTGTATTCAAAATCGTATAAGCCACACCCCTTTTGTTTCAGAAAACCCTCCCCCTCACCCTCATACTAGTTTCCAGGTAAATTTCAACTTAAGGAGAGCATCAAATGACATTTAAAATTGTATGAGCCAAACAACTGTTCCACAACCCTAACCCTAACCCTAACCCTAACCCTAACCCTAACCCTAACCCTAACTTCCTGGTACATTTCAACTTAAGGAGAGAACAAAAATGTGTTTTAAATTGTATTCAAAATCGTATAAGCCACACCCCTTTGGTTTCAGAAAACCCTCCCCCTCACCCTCATACTAGTTTCCAGGTACATTTCAACTTAAGGAGAGCATCAAATGACATTTAAAATTGTATGAGCCAAACAACTGTTCCACAACCCTAACCCTAACCCTAACCCTAACCCTAACCCTAACCCTAACCCTAACCCTAACCCTTACCCTAACCCTAACCCTAACCCTAACCCTAACCCTAACCCTAACCCTAACCCTAACCCTAACCCTAACTTCCTGGTACATTTCAACTTAAGGAGAGAACAAAAATGTGTTTTAAATTGTATTCAAAATCGTATAAGCCACACCCCTTTAGTTTCAGAAAATCCTCCCCCTCACCCTCATACTAGTTTCCAGGTACATTTCAACTTAAGGAGAGCATCAAATGACATTTAAAATTGGATGAGCCAAAACAACTGTTCCACAACCCTAACCCTAACCCTAACCTAACCCTAACCCTAACCCTAACCCTAACCCTAACCCTAACCCTAACCCTAACCCTAACCCTAACCCTAACCCTAACCCTAACCCTAACCCTTAACCCTAACCCTAACCCTAACCCTAACCCTAACCCTAACCCTAACTTCCTGGTACATTTCAACTTAAGGAGAGAACAAAAATGTGTTTTAAATTGTATTCAAAATCGTATAAGCCACACCCCTTTTCTGTCGGAAAACCCTCCCCCTCACCCTCATACTAGTTTCCAGGTACATTTCAACTTAAGGAGAGCATCAAATGACATTTAAAATTGTATGAGCCACACAACTGTTCTACAACCCAAACACAAACCCAAACCCTAACTACCTGGTACATTTCAACTTAAGGAGAGAACAAAAATGTGTTTAAAATTGTATTCAAAATCATATAAGCCACACCCCTTTTTTGTCGGAAAACCCTCCCCCTCACCCTCATACTAGTTTCCAGGTACATTTCAACTTAAGGAGAGCATCAAATGACATTTAAAATTGTATGAGCCACACAACTGTTCTACAACCCAAACACAAACCCAAACCCTAACTTCCTGGTACATTTCAACTTAAGGAGAGAACAAAAATGTGTTTAAAATTGTATTCAAAATCGTATAAGCCACACCCCTTTTCTGTCGGAAAACCCTCCCCCTCACCCTCATACTAGTTTCCAGGTACATTTCAACTTAAGGAGAGCATCAAATGACATTTAAAATTGTATGAGCCACACAACTGTTCTACAACCCAAACACAAACCCAAACCCTAACTTCCTGGTACATTTCAACTTAAGGAGAGAACAAAAATGTGTTTAAAATTGTATTCAAAATCGTATAAGCCACACCCCTTTTCTGTCGGAAAACCCTCCCCCTCACCCTCATACTAGTTTCCAGGTACATTTCAACTTAAGGAGAGCATCAAATGACATTTAAAATTGTATGAGCCACACAACTGTTCTACAACCCAAACACAAACCCAAACCCTAACTACCTGGTACATTTCAATTTAAGGAGAGATCAAAAATGTGTTCAAAATCGTATTCAAAATCGTATAAGCCACACCCCTTTTCTGTCGGAAAACCCTCCCCCTCACCCTCATACTAGATTCCAGGTACATTTCAACTTAAGGAGAGCATCAAATGACATTTAAAATTGTATGAGCCACACAACTGTTCTACAACCCAAACACAAACCCAAACCCTAACTTCCTGGTACATTTCAACTTAAGGAGAGAACAAAAATGTGTTTAAAATTGTATTCAAAATTGTATAAGCCACACCCCTTTTCTGTCGGAAAACCCTCCCCCTCACCCTCATACTAGTTTCCAGGTACATTTCAACTTAAGGAAAGCATCAAATGACATTTAAAATTCTATGAGCCACACAACTGTTCTACAACCCAAACACAAACCCAAACCCTAACTACCTGGTACATTTCAACTTAAGGAGAGAACAAAAATGTGTTTAAAATTGTATTCAAAATCATATAAGCCACACCCCTTTTTTGTCGGGAAACCCTCCCCCTCACCCTCATACTAGTTTCCAGGTACATTTCAACTTAAGGAGAGCATCAAATGACATTTAAAATTGTATGAGCCAAACAACTGTTCCACAACCCTAACCCTAACCCTAACCCTAACCCTAACCCTAACCCTAACCCTAACCCTAACCCTAACCCTAACCTCCTGGTACATTTCAACTTAAGGAGAGAACAAAAATGTGTTCAAAATCGTATAAGCCACACCCCTTTTCTGTCGGAAAACCCTCCCCCTCACCCTCATACTAGTTTCCAGGTACTTAAGGAGAGCATCAAATGACATTTAAAATTGTATGAGCCACACAACTGTACCCTAACCCTAACCCTAACCCTAACCCTAACCCTAACCCTAACCCTAACCCTAACCCTAACTTCCTGGTACATTTCAACTTAAGGAGAGAACAAAAATGTGTTTTAAATTGTATTCAAAATCGTATAAGCCACACCCCTTTTGTTTCAGAAAACCCTCCCCCTCACCCTCATACTAGTTTCCAGGTAAATTTCAACTTAAGGAGAGCATCAAATGACATTTAAAATTGTATGAGCCAAACAACTGTTCCACAACCCTAACCCTAACCCTAACCCTAACCCTAACCCTAACCCTAACCCTAACCCTAACCCTAACCCTAACCCTAACCCTAACCCTAACTTCCTGGTACATTTCAACTTAAGGAGAGAACAAAAATGTGTTTTAAATTGTATTCAAAATCGTATAAGCCACACCCCTTTTCTGTCGGAAAACCCTCCCCCTCACCCTCATACTAGTTTCCAGGTACATTTCAACTTAAGGAGAGCATCAAATGACATTTAAAATTGTATGAGCCACACAACTGTTCTACAACCCAAACACAAACCCAAACCCTAACTACCTGGTACATTTCAACTTAAGGAGAGAACAAAAATGTGTTTAAAATTGTATTCAAAATCATATAAGCCACACCCCTTTTTTGTCGGAAAACCCTCCCCCTCACCCTCATACTAGTTTCCAGGTACATTTCAACTTAAGGAGAGCATCAAATGACATTTAAAATTGTATGAGCCACACAACTGTTCTACAACCCAAACACAAACCCAAACCCTAACTTCCTGGTACATTTCAACTTAAGGAGAGAACAAAAATGTGTTTAAAATTGTATTCAAAATCGTATAAGCCACACCCCTTTTCTGTCGGAAAACCCTCCCCCTCACCCTCATACTAGTTTCCAGGTACATTTCAACTTAAGGAGAGCATCAAATGACATTTAAAATTGTATGAGCCACACAACTGTTCTACAACCCAAACACAAACCCAAACCCTAACTTCCTGGTACATTTCAACTTAAGGAGAGAACAAAAATGTGTTTAAAATTGTATTCAAAATCGTATAAGCCACACCCCTTTTCTGTCGGAAAACCCTCCCCCTCACCCTCATACTAGTTTCCAGGTACATTTCAACTTAAGGAGAGCATCAAATGACATTTAAAATTGTATGAGCCACACAACTGTTCTACAACCCAAACACAAACCCAAACCCTAACTACCTGGTACATTTCAATTTAAGGAGAGATCAAAAATGTGTTCAAAATCGTATTCAAAATCGTATAAGCCACACCCCTTTTCTGTCGGAAAACCCTCCCCCTCACCCTCATACTAGATTCCAGGTACATTTCAACTTAAGGAGAGCATCAAATGACATTTAAAATTGTATGAGCCACACAACTGTTCTACAACCCAAACACAAACCCAAACCCTAACTTCCTGGTACATTTCAACTTAAGGAGAGAACAAAAATGTGTTTAAAATTGTATTCAAAATTGTATAAGCCACACCCCTTTTCTGTCGGAAAACCCTCCCCCTCACCCTCATACTAGTTTCCAGGTACATTTCAACTTAAGGAAAGCATCAAATGACATTTAAAATTCTATGAGCCACACAACTGTTCTACAACCCAAACACAAACCCAAACCCTAACTACCTGGTACATTTCAACTTAAGGAGAGAACAAAAATGTGTTTAAAATTGTATTCAAAATCATATAAGCCACACCCCTTTTTTGTCGGGAAACCCTCCCCCTCACCCTCATACTAGTTTCCAGGTACATTTCAACTTAAGGAGAGCATCAAATGACATTTAAAATTGTATGAGCCAAACAACTGTTCCACAACCCTAACCCTAACCCTAACCCTAACCCTAACCCTAACCCTAACCCTAACCCTAACCCTAACCCTAACCCTAACCCTAACCTCCTGGTACATTTCAACTTAAGGAGAGAACAAAAATGTGTTCAAAATCGTATAAGCCACACCCCTTTTCTGTCGGAAAACCCTCCCCCTCACCCTCATACTAGTTTCCAGGTACTTAAGGAGAGCATCAAATGACATTTAAAATTGTATGAGCCACACAACTGTACCCTAACCCTAACCCTAACCCTAACCCTAACCCTAACCCTAACCCTAACCCTAACCCTAACCCTAACCCTAACTTCCTGGTACATTTCAACTTAAGGAGAGAACAAAAATGTGTTTTAAATTGTATTCAAAATCGTATAAGCCACACCCCTTTTGTTTCAGAAAACCCTCCCCCTCACCCTCATACTAGTTTCCAGGTAAATTTCAACTTAAGGAGAGCATCAAATGACATTTAAAATTGTATGAGCCAAACAACTGTTCCACAACCCTAACCCTAACCCTAACCCTAACCCTAACCCTAACCCTAACCCTAACCCTAACCCTAACCCTAACCCTAACCCTAACCCTAACCCTAACCCTAACCCTAACCCTAACCCTAACCCTAACCCTAACTTCCTGGTACATTTCAACTTAAGGAGAGAACAAAAATGTGTTTAAAATTGTATTCAAAATCGTATAAGCCACACCCCTTTTTTGTTGGAAAACCCTCCCCCTCACCCTCATACTAGTTTCCAGGTACATTTCAACTTAAGGAGAGCATCAAATGACATTTAAAATTGTATGAGCCACACAACTGTTTAACCCTAACCCTAACCCTAACCCTAACCCTAACCCTAACCCTAACCCTAACCCTAACCCTAACCCTAACCCTAACCCTAACCCTAACCCTAACCCTAACCCTAACCCTAACCCTAACCCTAACCCTAACCCTAACTTCCTGGTACATTTCAACTTAAGGAGAGATCAAAAATGTGTTCAAAATCGTATTCAAAATCGTATAAGCCACACCCCTTTTCTGTCGGAAAACCCTCCCCCTCACCCTCATACTTGATTCCAGGTACATTTCAACTTAAGGAGAGCATCAAATGACATTTAAAATTGTATGAGCCACACAACTGTTCTACAACCCAAACACAAACCCAAACCCTAACTTCCTGGTACATTTCAACTTAAGGAGAGAACAAAAATGTGTTTAAAATTGTATTCAAAATCATATAAGCCACACCCCTTTTCTGTCGGGAAACCCTCCCCCTCACCCTCATACTAGTTTCCAGGTACATTTCAACTTAAGGAAAGCATCAAATGACATTTAAAATTCTATGAGCCACACAACTGTTCTACAACCCAAACACAAACCCAAACCCTAACTACCTGGTACATTTCAACTTAAGGAGAGAACAAAAATGTGTTTAAAATTGTATTCAAAATCATATAAGCCATACCCCTTTTTTGTCGGGAAACCCTCCCCCCTCACCCTCATACTAGTTTCCAGGTACATTTCAACTTAAGGAGAGCATCAAATGACATTTAAAATTGTATGAGCCACACAACTGTTCCCTAACCCTAACCCTAACCCTAACCCTAACCCTAACCCTAACCCTAACCCTAACCCTAACCCTAACCCTAACCCTAACCCTAACCCTAACCCTAACCCTAACCCTAACCCTAACCCTAACCCTAACCCTAACCCTAACCCTAACCCTAACCCTAACTTCCTGGTACATTTCAACTTAAGGAGAGAACAAAAATGTGTTTTAAATTGTATTCAAAATCGTATAAGCCACACCCCTTTTGTTTCAGAAAACCCTCCCCCTCATCCTCATACTAGTTTCCAGGTACATTTCAACTTAAGGAGAGCATCAAATGACATTTAAAATTGTATGAGCCAAACAACTGTTCCACAACCCTAACCCTAACCCTAACCCTAACCCTAACCCTAACCCTAACCCTAACCCTAACCCTAACCCTAACCCTAACCCTAACCCTAACCCTAACCCTAACCCTAACCCTAACCCTAACCCTAACCCTAACCCTAACCCTAACTTCCTTGTACATTTCAACTTAAGGAGAGAACAAAAATGTGTTTTAAATTGTATTCAAAATCGTATAAGCCACACCCCTTTAGTTTCAGAAAATCCTCCCCCTCACCCTCATACTAGTTTCCAGGTACATTTCAACTTAAGGAGAGCATCAAATGACATTTAAAATTGTATGAGCCAAACAACTGTTCCACAACCCTAACCCTAACCCTAACCCCAACCCCAACCCCAACCCCAACCCCAACCCTAACCCTAACTTCCTGGTACATTTCAACTTAAGGAGAGAACAAAAATGTGTTTTAAATTGTATTCAAAATCGTATAAGCCACACCCCTTTTGTTTCAGAAAACCCTCACCCTCATACTAGTTTCCAGGTACATTTCAACTTAAGGAGAGCATCAAATGACATTTAAAATTGTATGAGCCACACAACTGTTTAACCCTAACCTTAACCCTAACCCTAACCCTAACCCTAACCCTAACCCTAACCCTAACCCTAACCCTAACCCTAACTTCCTGGTACATTTCAACTTAAGGAGAGAACAAAAATGTGTTTTAAATTGTATTCAAAATCGTATAAGCCACACCCCTTTTGTTTCAGAAAACCCTCCCCCTCACCCTCATACTAGTTTCCAGGTACATTTCAACTTAAGGAGAGCATCAAATGACATTTAAAATTGTATGAGCCAAACAACTGTTCCACAACCCTAACCCTAACCCTAACCCTAACCCTAACCCTAACCCTAACCCTAACCCTAACCCTAACCCTAACCCTAACCCTAACCCTAACCCTAACCCTAACCCTAACCCTAATCCTAACCCTAACCCTAACTTCCTGGTACATTTCAACTTAAGGAGAGAACAAAAATGTGTTTTAAATTGTATTCAAAATCGTATAAGCCACACCCCTTTAGTTTCAGAAAATCCTCCCCCTCACCCTCATACTAGTTTCCAGGTACATTTCAACTTAAGGAGAGCATCAAATGACATTTAAAATTGTATGAGCCAAACAACTGTTCCACAACCCTAACCCTAACCCTAACCCTAACCCTAACCCTAACCCTAACCCTAACCCTAACCCTAACCCTAACCCTAACCCTAACCCTAACCCTAACCCTAACTTCCTGGTACATTTCAACTTAAGGAGAGAACAAAAATGTGTTTTAAATTGTATTCAAAATCGTATAAGCCACACCCCTTTTGTTTCAGAAAACCCTCCCCCTCATCCTCATACTAGTTTCCAGGTACATTTCAACTTAAGGAGAGCATCAAATGACATTTAAAATTGTATGAGCCAAACAACTGTTCCACAACCCTAACCCTAACCCTAACCCTAACCCTAACCCTAACCCTAACCCTAACCCTAACCCTAACCCTAACCCTAACCCTAACCCTAACCCTAACCCTAACCCTAACCCTAACCCTAACCCTAACCCTAACCCTAACCCTAACCCTAACTTCCTGGTACATTTCAACTTAAGGAGAGAACAAAAATGTGTTTTAAATTGTATTCAAAATCGTATAAGCCACACCCCTTTAGTTTCAGAAAATCCTCCCCCTCACCCTCATACTAGTTTCCAGGTACATTTCAACTTAAGGAGAGCATCAAATGACATTTAAAATTGTATGAGCCAAACAACTGTTCCACAACCCTAACCCTAACCCTAACCCCAACCCCAACCCCAACCCCAACCCCAACCCCAACCCTAACCCTAACTTCCTGGTACATTTCAACTTAAGGAGAGAACAAAAATGTGTTTTAAATTGTATTCAAAATCGTATAAGCCACACCCCTTTTGTTTCAGAAAACCCTCACCCTCATACTAGTTTCCAGGTACATTTCAACTTAAGGAGAGCATCAAATGACATTTAAAATTGTATGAGCCACACAACTGTTTAACCCTAACCCTAACCCTAACCCTAACCCTAACCCTAACCCTAACCCTAACCCTAACCCTAACCCTAACCCTAACCCTAACTTCCTGGTACATTTCAACTTAAGGAGAGAACAAAAATGTGTTTTAAATTGTATTCAAAATCGTATAAGCCACACCCCTTTTGTTTCAGAAAACCCTCCCCCTCACCCTCATACTAGTTTCCAGGTACATTTCAACTTAAGGAGAGCATCAAATGACATTTAAAATTGTATGAGCCAAACAACTGTTCCACAACCCTAACCCTAACCCTAACCCTAACCCTAACCCTAACCCTAACCCTAACCCTAACCCTAACCCTAACCCTAACCCTAACCCTAACCCTAACCCTAACCCTAACCCTAACCCTAATCCTAACCCTAACCCTAACTTCCTGGTACATTTCAACTTAAGGAGAGAACAAAAATGTGTTTTAAATTGTATTCAAAATCGTATAAGCCACACCCCTTTAGTTTCAGAAAATCCTCCCCCTCACCCTCATACTAGTTTCCAGGTACATTTCAACTTAAGGAGAGCATCAAATGACATTTAAAATTGTATGAGCCAAACAACTGTTCCACAACCCTAACCCTAACCCTAACCCTAACCCTAACCCTAACCCTAACCCTAACCCTAACCCTAACCCTAACCCTAACCCTAACCCTAACCCTAACCCTAACCCTAACCCTAACCCTAACCCTAACCCTAACCCTAACCCTAACCCTAACTTCCTGGTACATTTCAACTTAAGGAGAGAACAAAAATGTGTTTTAAATTGTATTCAAAATCGTATAAGCCACACCCCTTTTGTTTCAGAAAACCCTTCCCCCTCACCCTCATACTAGTTTCCAGGTACATTTCAACTTAAGGAGAGCATCAAATGACATTTAAAATTGTATGAGCCACACAACTGTTCTACAACCCAAACACAAACCCAAACCCTAACTACCTGGTACATTTCAACTTAAGGAGAGAACAAAAATGTTTTCAAAATCGTATAAGCCACACCCCTTTTCTGTCGGAAAACCCTCCCCCTCTCCCTCATACTAGATTCCAGGTACATTTCAACTTAAGGAGAGCATCAAATGACATTTAAAATTGTATGAGCCACACAACTGTTCTACAACCCAAACACAAACCCAAACCCTAACTTCCTGGTACATTTCAACTTAAGGAGAGAACAAAAATGTGTTTAAAATTGTATTCAAAATCGTATAAGCCACACCCCTTTTCTGTCGGAAAACCCTCCCCCTCATCCTCATACTAGTTTCCAGGTACATTTCAACTTAAGGAGAGCATCAAATGACATTTAAAATTGTATGAGCCACACAACTGTTCTACAACCCAAACACAAACCCAAACCCTAACTACCTGGTACATTTCAACTTAAGGAGAGAACAAAAATGTGTTTAAAATTGTATTCAAAATCATATAAGCCACACCCCTTTTTTGTCGGAAAACCCTCCCCCTCACCCTCATACTAGTTTCCAGGTATATTTCAACTTAAGGAGAGCATCAAATGACATTTAAAATTGTATGAGCCACACAACTGTTCTACAACCCAAACACAAACCCAAACCCTAACTTCCTGGTACATTTCAACTTAAGGAGAGAACAAAAATGTGTTTAAAATTGTATTCAAAATCGTATAAGCCACACCCCTTTTCTGTCGGAAAACCCTCCCCCTCACCCTCATACTAGTTTCCAGGTACATTTCAACTTAAGGAGAGCATCAAATGACATTTAAAATTGTATGAGCCACACAACTGTTCTACAACCCAAACACAAACCCAAACCCTAACTTCCTGGTACATTTCAACTTAAGGAGAGAACAAAAATGTGTTTAAAATTGTATTCAAAATTGTATAAGCCACACCCCTTTTCTGTCGGAAAACCCTCCCCCTCACCCTCATACTAGTTTCCAGGTACATTTCAACTTAAGGAGAGCATCAAATGACATTTAAAATTGTATGAGCCACACAACTGTTCTACAACCCAAACACAAACCCAAACCCTAACTACCTGGTACATTTCAATTTAAGGAGAGATCAAAAATGTGTTCAAAATCATATTCAAAATCGTATAAGCCACACCCCTTTTCTGTCGGAAAACCCACCCCCTCACCCTCATACTAGATTCCAGGTACATTTCAACTTAAGGAGAGCATCAAATGACATTTAAAATTGTATGAGCCACACAACTGTTCTACAACCCAAACACAAACCCAAACCCTAACTTCCTGGTACATTTCAACTTAAGGAGAGAACAAAAATGTGTTTAAAATTGTATTCAAAATTGTATAAGCCACACCCCTTTTTTGTCGGGAAACCCTCCCCCTCACCCTCATACTAGTTTCCAGGTACATTTCAACTTAAGGAGAGCATCAAATGACATTTAAAATTGTATGAGCCAAACAACTGTTCCACAACCCTAACCCTAACCCTAACCCTAACCCTAACCCTAACCCTAACCCTAACCCTAACCCTAACCCTAACCCTAACCCTAACCCTAACCCTAACCCTAACCCTAACCCTAACCCTAACCCTAACCCTAACCCTAACCCTAACCCTAACTTCCTGGTACATTTCAACTTAAGGAGAGAACAAAAATGTGTTTTAAATTGTATTCAAAATCGTATAAGCCACACCCCTTTGGTTTCAGAAAACCCTCCCCCTCACCCTCATACTAGTTTCCAGGTACATTTCAACTTAAGGAGAGCATCAAATGACATTTAAAATTGTATGAGCCAAACAACTGTTCCACAACCCTAACCCTAACCCTAACCCTAACCCTAACCCTAACCCTAACCCTAACCCTAACCCTAACCCTTACCCTTACCCTTACCCTAACCCTAACCCTAACCCTAACCCTAACTTCCTGGTACATTTCAACTTAAGGAGAGAACAAAAATGTGTTTTAAATTGTATTCAAAATCGTATAAGCCACACCCCTTTAGTTTCAGAAAATCCTCCCCCTCACCCTCATACTAGTTTCCAGGTACATTTCAACTTAAGGAGAGCATCAAATGACATTTAAAATTGGATGAGCCAAACAACTGTTCCACAACCCTAACCCTAACCCTAACCCTAACCCTAACCCTAACCCTAACCCTAACCCTAACCCTAACCCTAACCCTAACCCTAACCCTAACCCTAACCCTAACCCTAACCCTAACCCTAACCCTAACCCTAACTTCCTGGTACATTTCAACTTAAGGAGAGAACAAAAATGTGTTTTAAATTGTATTCAAAATCGTATAAGCCACACCCCTTTTCTGTCGGAAAACCCTCCCCCTCACCCTCATACTAGTTTCCAGGTACATTTCAACTTAAGGAGAGCATCAAATGACATTTAAAATTGTATGAGCCACACAACTGTTCTACAACCCAAACACAAACCCAAACCCTAACTACCTGGTACATTTCAACTTAAGGAGAGAACAAAAATGTGTTTAAAATTGTATTCAAAATCATATAAGCCACACCCCTTTTTTGTCGGAAAACCCTCCCCCTCACCCTCATACTAGTTTCCAGGTACATTTCAACTTAAGGAGAGCATCAAATGACATTTAAAATTGTATGAGCCACACAACTGTTCTACAACCCAAACACAAACCCAAACCCTAACTTCCTGGTACATTTCAACTTAAGGAGAGAACAAAAATGTGTTTAAAATTGTATTCAAAATCGTATAAGCCACACCCCTTTTCTGTCGGAAAACCCTCCCCCTCACCCTCATACTAGTTTCCAGGTACATTTCAACTTAAGGAGAGCATCAAATGACATTTAAAATTGTATGAGCCACACAACTGTTCTACAACCCAAACACAAACCCAAACCCTAACTTCCTGGTACATTTCAACTTAAGGAGAGAACAAAAATGTGTTTAAAATTGTATTCAAAATCGTATAAGCCACACCCCTTTTCTGTCGGAAAACCCTCCCCCTCATCCTCATACTAGTTTCCAGGTACATTTCAACTTAAGGAGAGCATCAAATGACATTTAAAATTGTATGAGCCACACAACTGTTCTACAACCCAAACACAAACCCAAACCCTAACTACCTGGTACATTTCAACTTAAGGAGAGAACAAAAATGTGTTTAAAATTGTATTCAAAATCATATAAGCCACACCCCTTTTTTGTCGGAAAACCCTCCCCCTCACCCTCATACTAGTTTCCAGGTATATTTCAACTTAAGGAGAGCATCAAATGACATTTAAAATTGTATGAGCCACACAACTGTTCTACAACCCAAACACAAACCCAAACCCTAACTTCCTGGTACATTTCAACTTAAGGAGAGAACAAAAATGTGTTTAAAATTGTATTCAAAATCGTATAAGCCACACCCCTTTTCTGTCGGAAAACCCTCCCCCTCACCCTCATACTAGTTTCCAGGTACATTTCAACTTAAGGAGAGCATCAAATGACATTTAAAATTGTATGAGCCACACAACTGTTCTACAACCCAAACACAAACCCAAACCCTAACTTCCTGGTACATTTCAACTTAAGGAGAGAACAAAAATGTGTTTAAAATTGTATTCAAAATTGTATAAGCCACACCCCTTTTCTGTCGGAAAACCCTCCCCCTCACCCTCATACTAGTTTCCAGGTACATTTCAACTTAAGGAGAGCATCAAATGACATTTAAAATTGTATGAGCCACACAACTGTTCTACAACCCAAACACAAACCCAAACCCTAACTACCTGGTACATTTCAATTTAAGGAGAGATCAAAAATGTGTTCAAAATCATATTCAAAATCGTATAAGCCACACCCCTTTTCTGTCGGAAAACCCACCCCCTCACCCTCATACTAGATTCCAGGTACATTTCAACTTAAGGAGAGCATCAAATGACATTTAAAATTGTATGAGCCACACAACTGTTCTACAACCCAAACACAAACCCAAACCCTAACTTCCTGGTACATTTCAACTTAAGGAGAGAACAAAAATGTGTTTAAAATTGTATTCAAAATTGTATAAGCCACACCCCTTTTTTGTCGGGAAACCCTCCCCCTCACCCTCATACTAGTTTCCAGGTACATTTCAACTTAAGGAGAGCATCAAATGACATTTAAAATTGTATGAGCCAAACAACTGTTCCACAACCCTAACCCTAACCCTAACCCTAACCCTAACCCTAACCCTAACCCTAACCCTAACCCTAACCCTAACCCTAACCCTAACCCTAACCCTAACCCTAACCCTAACCCTAACCCTAACCCTAACCCTAACCCTAACCCTAACCCTAACTTCCTGGTACATTTCAACTTAAGGAGAGAACAAAAATGTGTTTTAAATTGTATTCAAAATCGTATAAGCCACACCCCTTTGGTTTCAGAAAACCCTCCCCCTCACCCTCATACTAGTTTCCAGGTACATTTCAACTTAAGGAGAGCATCAAATGACATTTAAAATTGTATGAGCCAAACAACTGTTCCACAACCCTAACCCTAACCCTAACCCTAACCCTAACCCTAACCCTAACCCTAACCCTAACCCTAACCCTAACCCTTACCCTTACCCTTACCCTAACCCTAACCCTAACCCTAACCCTAACCCTAACCCTAACCCTAACTTCCTGGTACATTTCAACTTAAGGAGAGAACAAAAATGTGTTTTAAATTGTATTCAAAATCGTATAAGCCACACCCCTTTAGTTTCAGAAAATCCTCCCCCTCACCCTCATACTAGTTTCCAGGTACATTTCAACTTAAGGAGAGCATCAAATGACATTTAAAATTGGATGAGCCAAACAACTGTTCCACAACCCTAACCCTAACCCTAACCCTAACCCTAACCCTAACCCTAACCCTAACCCTAACCCTAACCCTAACCCTAACCCTAACCCTAACCCTAACCCTAACCCTAACCCTAACCCTAACCCTAACCCTAACCCTAACCCTAACCCTAACTTCCTGGTACATTTCAACTTAAGGAGAGAACAAAAATGTGTTTTAAATTGTATTCAAAATCGTATAAGCCACACCCCTTTTCTGTCGGAAAACCCTCCCCCTCACCCTCATACTAGTTTCCAGGTACATTTCAACTTAAGGAGAGCATCAAATGACATTTAAAATTGTATGAGCCACACAACTGTTCTACAACCCAAACACAAACCCAAACCCTAACTACCTGGTACATTTCAACTTAAGGAGAGAACAAAAATGTGTTTAAAATTGTATTCAAAATCAAATAAGCCACACCCCTTTTTTGTCGGAAAACCCTCCCCCTCACCCTCATACTAGTTTCCAGGTACATTTCAACTTAAGGAGAGCATCAAATGACATTTAAAATTGTATGAGCCACACAACTGTTCTACAACCCAAACACAAACCCAAACCCTAACTACCTGGTACATTTCAACTTAAGGAGAGAACAAAAATGTGTTTAAAATTGTATTCAAAATCATATAAGCCACACCCCTTTTTTGTCGGAAAACCCTCCCCCTCACCCTCATACTAGTTTCCAGGTACATTTCAACTTAAGGAGAGCATCAAATGACATTTAAAATTGTATGAGCCACACAACTGTTCTACAACCCAAACACAAACCCAAACCCTAACTTCCTGGTACATTTCAACTTAAGGAGAGAACAAAAATGTGTTTAAAATTGTATTCAAAATCGTATAAGCCACACCCCTTTTCTGTCGGAAAACCCTCCCCCTCACCCTCATACTAGTTTCCAGGTACATTTCAACTTAAGGAGAGCATCAAATGACATTTAAAATTGTATGAGCCACACAACTGTTCTACAACCCAAACACAAACCCAAACCCTAACTTCCTGGTACATTTCAACTTAAGGAGAGAACAAAAATGTGTTTAAAATTGTATTCAAAATCGTATAAGCCACACCCCTTTTCTGTCGGAAAACCCTCCCCCTCACCCTCATACTAGTTTCCAGGTACATTTCAACTTAAGGAGAGCATCAAATGACATTTAAAATTGTATGAGCCACACAACTGTTCTACAACCCAAACACAAACCCAAACCCTAACTACCTGGTACATTTCAACTTAAGGAGAGATCAAAAATGTGTTTAAAATTGTATTCAAAATCATATAAGCCACACCCCTTTTTTGTCGGGAAACCCTCCCCCTCACCCTCATACTAGTTTCCAGGTACATTTCAACTTAAGGAGAGCATCAAATGACATTTAAAATTGTATGAGCCAAACAACTGTTCCACAACCCTAACCCTGACCCTAACCCTGACCCTGACCCTGACCCTGACCCTGACCCTGACCCTGACCCTAACCCTAACCCTAACCCTAACCCTAACCCTAACCTCCTGGTACATTTCAACTTAAGGAGAGAACAAAAATGTGTTTTAAATTGTATTCAAAATCGTATAAGCCACACCCCTTTAGTTTCAGAAAATCCTCCCCCTCACCCTCATACTAGTTTCCAGGTACATTTCAACTTAAGGAGAGCATCAAATGACATTTAAAATTGTATGAGCCAAACAACTGTTCCACAACCCTAACCCTAACCCTAACCCTAACCCTAACCCTAACCCTAACCCTAACCCTAACCCTAACCCTAACCCTAACCCTAACCCTAACCCTAACCCTAACCCTAACCCTAACCCTAACCCTAACCCTAACCCTAACTTCCTGGTACATTTCAACTTAAGGAGAGAACAAAAATGTGTTTTAAATTGTATTCAAAATCGTATAAGCCACACCCCTTTTGTTTCAGAAAACCCTCCCCCTCACCCTCATACTAGTTTCCAGGTACATTTCAACTTAAGGAGAGCATCAAATGACATTTAAAATTGTATGAGCCACACAACTGTTCTACAACCCAAACACAAACCCAAACCCTAACTACCTGGTACATTTCAACTTAAGGAGAGAACAAAAATGTTTTCAAAATCGTATAAGCCACACCCCTTTTCTGTCGGAAAACCCTCCCCCTCACCCTCATACTAGATTCCAGGTACATTTCAACTTAAGGAGAGCATCAAATGACATTTAAAATTGTATGAGCCACACAACTGTTCTACAACCCAAACACAAACCCAAACCCTAACTTCCTGGTACATTTCAACTTAAGGAGAGAACAAAAATGTGTTTAAAATTGTATTCAAAATCGTATAAGCCACACCCCTTTTCTGTCGGAAAACCCTCCCCCTCACCCTCATACTAGTTTCCAGGTACATTTCAACTTAAGGAGAGCATCAAATGACATTTAAAATTGTATGAGCCACACAACCCTAACCCTAACCCTAACCCTAACCCTAACCCTAACCCTAACCCTAACCCTAACCCTAACCCTAACCCTAACCCTAACCCTAACCCTAACCCTAACCCTAACCCTAACCCTAACCCTAACCCTAACCCTGACTTCCTGGTACATTTCAACTTAAGGAGAGAACAAAAATGTGTTTAAAATTGTATTCAAAATCGTATAAGCCACACCCCTTTTGTTTCGGAAAACCCTCCCCCTCACCCTCATACTAGTTTCCAGGTACATTTCAACTTAAGGAGAGCATCAAATGACATTTAAAATTGTATGAGCCACACAACTGTTCCCTAACCCTAACCCTAACCCTAACCCTAACCCTAACCCTAACCCTAACCCTAACCCTAACCCTAACCCTAACCCTAACCCTAACCCTAACCCTAACCCTAACCCTAACCCTAACCCTAACCCTAACCCTAACCCTAACCCTGACTTCCTGGTACATTTCAACTTAAGGAGAGATCAAAAATGTGTTCAAAATCGTATTCAAAATCGTATAAGCCACACCCCTTTTCTGTCGGAAAACCCTCCCCCTCACCCTCATACTAGATTCCAGGTACATTTCAACTTAAGGAGAGCATCAAATGACATTTAAAATTGTATGAGCCACACAACTGTTCTACAACCCAAACACAAACCCAAACCCTAACTTCCTGGTACATTTCAACTTAAGGAGAGAACAAAAATGTGTTTAAAATTGTATTCAAAATTGTATAAGCCACACCCCTTTTCTGTCGGAAAACCCTCCCCCTCACCCTCATACTAGTTTCCAGGTACATTTCAACTTAAGGAAAGCATCAAATGACATTTAAAATTCTATGAGCCACACAACTGTTCTACAACCCAAACACAAACCCAAACCCTAACTACCTGGTACATTTCAACTTAAGGAGAGAACAAAAATGTGTTTAAAATTGTATTCAAAATCATATAAGCCACACCCCTTTTTTGTCGGGAAACCCTCCCCCTCACCCTCATAATAGTTTCCAGGTACATTTCAACTTAAGGAGAGCATCAAATGACATTTAAAATTGTATGAGCCAAACAACTGTTCCACAACCCTAACCCTAACCCTAACCCTAACCCTAACCCTAACCCTAACCCTAACCCTAACCCTAACCCTAACCCTAACCCTAACCCTAACCCTAACCCTAACCCTAACCTCCTGGTACATTTCAACTTAAGGAGAGAACAAAAATGTGTTCAAAATCGTATAAGCCACACCCCTTTTCTGTCGGAAAACCCTCCCCCTCACCCTCATACTAGTTTCCAGGTACTTAAGGAGAGCATCAAATGACATTTAAAATTGTATGAGCCACACAACTGTACCCTAACCCTAACCCTAACCCTAACCCTAACCCTAACCCTAACCCTAACCCTAACCCTAACCCTAACCCTAACCCTAACCCTAACTTCCTGGTACATTTCAACTTAAGGAGAGAACAAAAATGTGTTTAAAATTGTATTCAAAATCGTATAAGCCACACCCCTTTTCTGTCGGAAAACCCTCCCCCTCACCCTCATACTAGTTTCCAGGTACATTTCAACTTAAGGAGAGCATCAAATGACATTTAAAATTGTATGAGCCACACAACTGTTCTACAACCCAAACACAAACCCAAACCCTAACTTCCTGGTACATTTCAACTTAAGGAGAGAACAAAAATGTGTTTAAAATTGTATTCAAAATCGTATAAGCCACACCCCTTTTCTGTCGGAAAACCCTCCCCCTCACCCTCATACTAGTTTCCAGGTACATTTCAACTTAAGGAGAGCATCAAATGACATTTAAAATTGTATGAGCCACACAACTGTTCTACAACCCAAACACAAACCCAAACCCTAACTACCTGGTACATTTCAACTTAAGGAGAGATCAAAAATGTGTTTAAAATTGTATTCAAAATCATATAAGCCACACCCCTTTTTTGTCGGGAAACCCTCCCCCTCACCCTCATACTAGTTTCCAGGTACATTTCAACTTAAGGAGAGCATCAAATGACATTTAAAATTGTATGAGCCAAACAACTGTTCCACAACCCTAACCCTGACCCTGACCCTGACCCTGACCCTGACCCTGACCCTGACCCTGACCCTGACCCTGACCCTAACCCTAACCCTAACCCTAACCTCCTGGTACATTTCAACTTAAGGAGAGAACAAAAATGTGTTTTAAATTGTATTCAAAATCGTATAAGCCACACCCCTTTAGTTTCAGAAAATCCTCCCCCTCACCCTCATACTAGTTTCCAGGTACATTTCAACTTAAGGAGAGCATCAAATGACATTTAAAATTGTATGAGCCAAACAACTGTTCCACAACCCTAACCCTAACCCTAACCCTAACCCTAACCCTAACCCTAACCCTAACCCTAACCCTAACCCTAACCCTAACCCTAACCCTAACCCTAACCCTAACCCTAACCCTAACCCTAACTTCCTGGTACATTTCAACTTAAGGAGAGAACAAAAATGTGTTTTAAATTGTATTCAAAATCGTATAAGCCACACCCCTTTTGTTTCAGAAAACCCTCCCCCTCACCCTCATACTAGTTTCCAGGTACATTTCAACTTAAGGAGAGCATCAAATGACATTTAAAATTGTATGAGCCACACAACTGTTCTACAACCCAAACACAAACCCAAACCCTAACTACCTGGTACATTTCAACTTAAGGAGAGAACAAAAATGTGTTTAAAATTGTATTCAAAATCATATAAGCCACACCCCTTTTTTTGTCGGAAAACCCTCCCCCTCACCCTCATACTAGTTTCCAGGTACATTTCAACTTAAGGAGAGCATCAAATGACATTTAAAATTGTATGAGCCACACAACTGTTCTACAACCCAAACACAAACCCAAACCCTAACTACCTGGTACATTTCAACTTAAGGAGAGAACAAAAATGTGTTTAAAATTGTATTCAAAATCATATAAGCCACACCCCTTTTTTGTCGGAAAACCCTCCCCCTCACCCTCATACTAGTTTCCAGGTACATTTCAACTTAAGGAGAGCATCAAATGACATTTAAAATTGTATGAGCCACACAACTGTTCTACAACCCAAACACAAACCCAAACCCTAACTTCCTGGTACATTTCAACTTAAGGAGAGAACAAAAATGTGTTTAAAATTGTATTCAAAATCGTATAAGCCACACCCCTTTTCTGTCGGAAAACCCTCCCCCTCACCCTCATACTAGTTTCCAGGTACATTTCAACTTAAGGAGAGCATCAAATGACATTTAAAATTGTATGAGCCACACAACTGTTCTACAACCCAAACACAAACCCAAACCCTAACTTCCTGGTACATTTCAACTTAAGGAGAGAACAAAAATGTGTTTAAAATTGTATTCAAAATCGTATAAGCCACACCCCTTTTCTGTCGGAAAACCCTCCCCCTCACCCTCATACTAGTTTCCAGGTACATTTCAACTTAAGGAGAGCATCAAATGACATTTAAAATTGTATGAGCCACACAACTGTTCTACAACCCAAACACAAACCCAAACCCTAACTACCTGGTACATTTCAACTTAAGGAGAGATCAAAAATGTGTTTAAAATTGTATTCAAAATCATATAAGCCACACCCCTTTTTTGTCGGGAAACCCTCCCCCTCACCCTCATACTAGTTTCCAGGTACATTTCAACTTAAGGAGAGCATCAAATGACATTTAAAATTGTATGAGCCAAACAACTGTTCCACAACCCTAACCCTGACCCTAACCCTGACCCTGACCCTGACCCTGACCCTGACCCTGACCCTGACCCTGACCCTAACCCTAACCCTAACCCTAACCCTAACCTCCTGGTACATTTCAACTTAAGGAGAGAACAAAAATGTGTTTTAAATTGTATTCAAAATCGTATAAGCCACACCCCTTTAGTTTCAGAAAATCCTCCCCCTCACCCTCATACTAGTTTCCAGGTACATTTCAACTTAAGGAGAGCATCAAATGACATTTAAAATTGTATGAGCCAAACAACTGTTCCACAACCCTAACCCTAACCCTAACCCTAACCCTAACCCTAACCCTAACCCTAACCCTAACCCTAACCCTAACCCTAACCCTAACCCTAACCCTAACCCTAACCCTAACCCTAACCCTAACCCTAACCCTAACTTCCTGGTACATTTCAACTTAAGGAGAGAACAAAAATGTGTTTTAAATTGTATTCAAAATCGTATAAGCCACACCCCTTTTGTTTCAGAAAACCCTCCCCCTCACCCTCATACTAGTTTCCAGGTACATTTCAACTTAAGGAGAGCATCAAATGACATTTAAAATTGTATGAGCCACACAACTGTTCTACAACCCAAACACAAACCCAAACCCTAACTACCTGGTACATTTCAACTTAAGGAGAGAACAAAAATGTTTTCAAAATTGTATAAGCCACACCCCTTTTCTGTCGGAAAACCCTCCCCCTCACCCTCATACTAGATTCCAGGTACATTTCAACTTAAGGAGAGCATCAAATGACATTTAAAATTGTATGAGCCACACAACTGTTCTACAACCCAAACACAAACCCAAACCCTAACTTCCTGGTACATTTCAACTTAAGGAGAGAACAAAAATGTGTTTAAAATTGTATTCAAAATCGTATAAGCCACACCCCTTTTCTGTCGGAAAACCCTCCCCCTCACCCTCATACTAGTTTCCAGGTACATTTCAACTTAAGGAGAGCATCAAATGACATTTAAAATTGTATGAGCCACACAACCCTAACCCTAACCCTAACCCTAACCCTAACCCTAACCCTAACCCTAACCCTAACCCTAACCCTAACCCTAACCCTAACCCTGACTTCCTGGTACATTTCAACTTAAGGAGAGAACAAAAATGTGTTTAAAATTGTATTCAAAATCGTATAAGCCACACCCCTTTTGTTTCGGAAAACCCTCCCCCTCACCCTCATACTAGTTTCCAGGTACATTTCAACTTAAGGAGAGCATCAAATGACATTTAAAATTGTATGAGCCACACAACTGTTCCCTAACCCTAACCCTAACCCTAACCCTAACCCTAACCCTAACCCTAACCCTAACCCTAACCCTAACCCTAACCCTAACCCTAACCCTAACCCTAACCCTAACCCTAACCCTAACCCTAACCCTAACCCTAACCCTGACTTCCTGGTACATTTCAACTTAAGGAGAGAACAAAAATGTGTTTAAAATTGTATTCAAAATCGTATAAGCCACACCCCTTTTTTGTTGGAAAACCCTCCCCCTCACCCTCATACTAGTTTCCAGGTACATTTCAACTTAAGGAGAGCATCAAATGACATTTAAAATTGTATGAGCCAAACAACTGTTCCACAACCCTAACCCTAACCCTAACCCTAACCCTAACCCTAACCCTAACCCTAACCCTAACCCTAACCCTAACCCTAACCCTAACCCTAACCCTAACCCTAACCCTAACCCTAACCCTAACCCTAACCCTAACCCTAACCCTAACCCTAACCCTAACCCTAACTTCCTGGTACATTTCAACTTAAGGAGAGATCAAAAATGTGTTCAAAATCGTATTCAAAATCGTATAAGCCACACCCCTTTTCTGTCGGAAAACCCTCCCCCTCACCCTCATACTTGATTCCAGGTACATTTCAACTTAAGGAGAGCATCAAATGACATTTAAAATTGTATGAGCCACACAACTGTTCTACAACCCAAACACAAACCCAAACCCTAACTTCCTGGTACATTTCAACTTAAGGAGAGAACAAAAATGTGTTTAAAATTGTATTCAAAATCGTATAAGCCACACCCCTTTTCTGTCGGAAAACCCTCCCCCTCACCCTCATACTAGTTTCCAGGTACATTTCAACTTAAGGAAAGCATCAAATGACATTTAAAATTCTATGAGCCACACAACTGTTCTACAACCCAAACACAAACCCAAACCCTAACTACCTGGTACATTTCAACTTAAGGAGAGAACAAAAATGTGTTTAAAATTGTATTCAAAATCATATAAGCCACACCCCTTTTTTGTCGGGAAACCCTCCCCCTCACCCTCATACTAGTTTCCAGGTACATTTCAACTTAAGGAGAGCATCAAATGACATTTAAAATTGTATGAGCCACACAACTGTTCCCTAACCCTAACCCTAACCCTAACCCTAACCCTAACCCTAACCCTAACCCTAACCCTAACCCTAACCCTAACCCTAACCCTAACCCTAACCCTAACCCTAACCCTAACCCTAACCCTAACCCTAACCCTAACCCTAACTTCCTGGTACATTTCAACTTAAGGAGAGAACAAAAATGTGTTTTAAATTGTATTCAAAATCGTATAAGCCACACCCCTTTTGTTTCAGAAAACCCTCCCCCTCACCCTCATACTAGTTTCCAGGTACATTTCAACTTAAGGAGAGCATCAAATGACATTTAAAATTGTATGAGCCAAACAACTGTTCCACAACCCTAACCCTAACCCTAACCCTAACCCTAACCCTAACCCTAACCCTAACCCTAACCCTAACCCTAACCCTAACCCTAACCCTAACCCTAACCCTAACCCTAACCCTAACCCTAACCCTAACTTCCTGGTACATTTCAACTTAAGGAGAGAACAAAAATGTGTTTTAAATTGTATTCAAAATCGTATAAGCCACACCCCTTTAGTTTCAGAAAATCCTACCCCTCACCCTCATACTAGTTTCCAGGTACATTTCAACTTAAGGAGAGCATCAAATGACATTTAAAATTGTATGAGCCAAACAACTGTTCCACAACCCTAACCCCAACCCCAACCCCAACCCCAACCCTAACCCTAACCCCAACCCTAACCCCAACCCTAACCCTAACTTCCTTGTACATTTCAACTTAAGGAGAGAACAAAAATGTGTTTTAAATTGTATTCAAAATCGTATAAGCCACACCCCTTTTGTTTCAGAAAACCCTCACCCTCATACTAGTTTCCAGGTACATTTCAACTTAAGGAGAGCATCAAATGACATTTAAAATTGTATGAGCCACACAACTGTTTAACCCTAACCCTAACCCTAACCCTAACCCTAACCCTAACCCTAACCCTAACCCTAACCCTAACCCTAACCCTAACCCTAACCCTAACCCTAACCCTAACCCTAACTTCCTGGTACATTTCAACTTAAGGAGAGAACAAAAATGTGTTTTAAATTGTATTCAAAATCGTATAAGCCACACCCCTTTTGTTTCAGAAAACCCTCCCCCTCACCCTCATACTAGTTTCCAGGTACATTTCAACTTAAGGAGAGCATCAAATGACATTTAAAATTGTATGAGCCAAACAACTGTTCCACAACCCTAACCCTAACCCTAACCCTAACCCTAACCCTAACCCTAACCCTAACCCTAACCCTAACCCTAACCCTAACCCTAACCCTAACCCTAACCCTAACCCTAACCCTAACCCTAACCCTAACCCTAACCCTAACTTCCTGGTACATTTCAACTTAAGGAGAGAACAAAAATGTGTTTTAAATTGTATTCAAAATCGTATAAGCCACACCCCTTTAGTTTCAGAAAATCCTCCCCCTCACCCTCATACTAGTTTCCAGGTACATTTCAACTTAAGGAGAGCATCAAATGACATTTAAAATTGTATGAGCCAAACAACTGTTCCACAACCCTAACCCTAACCCTAACCCTAACCCTAACCCTAACCCTAACCCTAACCCTAACCCTAACCCTAACCCTAACCCTAACCCTAACCCTAACCCTAACCCTAACTTCCTGGTACATTTCAACTTAAGGAGAGAACAAAAATGTGTTTTAAATTGTATTCAAAATCGTATAAGCCACACCCCTTTTGTTTCAGAAAACCCTTCCCCCTCACCCTCATACTAGTTTCCAGGTACATTTCAACTTAAGGAGAGCATCAAATGACATTTAAAATTGTATGAGCCACACAACTGTTCCCTAACCCTAACCCTAACCCTAACCCTAACCCTAACCCTAACCCTAACCCTAACCCTAACCCTAACCCTAACCCTAACCCTAACCCTAACCCTAACCCTAACCCTAACCCTAACCCTAACCCTAACCCTAACCCTAACCCTAACCCTGACTTCCTGGTACATTTCAACTTAAGGAGAGATCAAAAATGTGTTCAAAATCGTATTCAAAATCGTATAAGCCACACCCCTTTTCTGTCGGAAAACCCTCCCCCTCACCCTCATACTAGATTCCAGGTACATTTCAACTTAAGGAGAGCATCAAATGACATTTAAAATTGTATGAGCCACACAACTGTTCTACAACCCAAACACAAACCCAAACCCTAACTACCTGGTACATTTCAACTTAAGGAGAGATCAAAAATGTGTTTAAAATTGTATTCAAAATCATATAAGCCACACCCCTTTTTTGTCGGGAAACCCTCCCCCTCACCCTCATACTAGTTTCCAGGTACATTTCAACTTAAGGAGAGCATCAAATGACATTTAAAATTGTATGAGCCAAACAACTGTTCCACAACCCTAACCCTGACCCTGACCCTGACCCTGACCCTGACCCTGACCCTGACCCTGACCCTGACCCTGACCCTGACCCTGACCCTGACCCTAACCCTAACCCTAACCCTAACCTCCTGGTACATTTCAACTTAAGGAGAGAACAAAAATGTGTTTTAAATTGTATTCAAAATCGTATAAGCCACACCCCTTTAGTTTCAGAAAATCCTCCCCCTCACCCTCATACTAGTTTCCAGGTACATTTCAACTTAAGGAGAGCATCAAATGACATTTAAAATTGTATGAGCCAAACAACTGTTCCACAACCCTAACCCTAACCCTAACCCTAACCCTAACCCTAACCCTAACCCTAACCCTAACCCTAACCCTAACCCTAACCCTAACTTCCTGGTACATTTCAACTTAAGGAGAGAACAAAAATGTGTTTTAAATTGTATTCAAAATCGTATAAGCCACACCCCTTTTGTTTCAGAAAACCCTCCCCCTCACCCTCATACTAGTTTCCAGGTACATTTCAACTTAAGGAGAGCATCAAATGACATTTAAAATTGTATGAGCCACACAACTGTTCTACAACCCAAACACAAACCCAAACCCTAACTACCTGGTACATTTCAACTTAAGGAGAGAACAAAAATGTGTTTAAAATTGTATTCAAAATCATATAAGCCACACCCCTTTTTTTGTCGGAAAACCCTCCCCCTCACCCTCATACTAGTTTCCAGGTACATTTCAACTTAAGGAGAGCATCAAATGACATTTAAAATTGTATGAGCCACACAACTGTTCTACAACCCAAACACAAACCCAAACCCTAACTACCTGGTACATTTCAACTTAAGGAGAGAACAAAAATGTGTTTAAAATTGTATTCAAAATCATATAAGCCACACCCCTTTTTTGTCGGAAAACCCTCCCCCTCACCCTCATACTAGTTTCCAGGTACATTTCAACTTAAGGAGAGCATCAAATGACATTTAAAATTGTATGAGCCACACAACTGTTCTACAACCCAAACACAAACCCAAACCCTAACTTCCTGGTACATTTCAACTTAAGGAGAGAACAAAAATGTGTTTAAAATTGTATTCAAAATCGTATAAGCCACACCCCTTTTCTGTCGGAAAACCCTCCCCCTCACCCTCATACTAGTTTCCAGGTACATTTCAACTTAAGGAGAGCATCAAATGACATTTAAAATTGTATGAGCCACACAACTGTTCTACAACCCAAACACAAACCCAAACCCTAACTTCCTGGTACATTTCAACTTAAGGAGAGAACAAAAATGTGTTTAAAATTGTATTCAAAATCGTATAAGCCACACCCCTTTTCTGTCGGAAAACCCTCCCCCTCACCCTCATACTAGTTTCCAGGTACATTTCAACTTAAGGAGAGCATCAAATGACATTTAAAATTGTATGAGCCACACAACTGTTCTACAACCCAAACACAAACCCAAACCCTAACTACCTGGTACATTTCAACTTAAGGAGAGATCAAAAATGTGTTTAAAATTGTATTCAAAATCATATAAGCCACACCCCTTTTTTGTCGGGAAACCCTCCCCCTCACCCTCATACTAGTTTCCAGGTACATTTCAACTTAAGGAGAGCATCAAATGACATTTAAAATTGTATGAGCCAAACAACTGTTCCACAACCCTAACCCTGACCCTAACCCTGACCCTGACCCTGACCCTGACCCTGACCCTGACCCTGACCCTAACCCTAACCCTAACCCTAACCCTAACCTCCTGGTACATTTCAACTTAAGGAGAGAACAAAAATGTGTTTTAAATTGTATTCAAAATCGTATAAGCCACACCCCTTTAGTTTCAGAAAATCCTCCCCCTCACCCTCATACTAGTTTCCAGGTACATTTCAACTTAAGGAGAGCATCAAATGACATTTAAAATTGTATGAGCCAAACAACTGTTCCACAACCCTAACCCTAACCCTAACCCTAACCCTAACCCTAACCCTAACCCTAACCCTAACCCTAACCCTAACCCTAACCCTAACCCTAACCCTAACCCTAACCCTAACCCTAACCCTAACCCTAACCCTAACCCTAACCCTAACCCTAACCCTAACCCTAACTTCCTGGTACATTTCAACTTAAGGAGAGAACAAAAATGTGTTTTAAATTGTATTCAAAATCGTATAAGCCACACCCCTTTTGTTTCAGAAAACCCTCCCCCTCACCCTCATACTAGTTTCCAGGTACATTTCAACTTAAGGAGAGCATCAAATGACATTTAAAATTGTATGAGCCACACAACTGTTCTACAACCCAAACACAAACCCAAACCCTAACTACCTGGTACATTTCAACTTAAGGAGAGAACAAAAATGTTTTCAAAATTGTATAAGCCACACCCCTTTTCTGTCGGAAAACCCTCCCCCTCACCCTCATACTAGATTCCAGGTACATTTCAACTTAAGGAGAGCATCAAATGACATTTAAAATTGTATGAGCCACACAACTGTTCTACAACCCAAACACAAACCCAAACCCTAACTTCCTGGTACATTTCAACTTAAGGAGAGAACAAAAATGTGTTTAAAATTGTATTCAAAATCGTATAAGCCACACCCCTTTTCTGTCGGAAAACCCTCCCCCTCACCCTCATACTAGTTTCCAGGTACATTTCAACTTAAGGAGAGCATCAAATGACATTTAAAATTGTATGAGCCACACAACCCTAACCCTAACCCTAACCCTAACCCTAACCCTAACCCTAACCCTAACCCTAACCCTAACCCTAACCCTAACCCTAACCCTAACCCTAACCCTAACCCTAACCCTGACTTCCTGGTACATTTCAACTTAAGGAGAGAACAAAAATGTGTTTAAAATTGTATTCAAAATCGTATAAGCCACACCCCTTTTGTTTCGGAAAACCCTCCCCCTCACCCTCATACTAGTTTCCAGGTACATTTCAACTTAAGGAGAGCATCAAATGACATTTAAAATTGTATGAGCCACACAACTGTTCCCTAACCCTAACCCTAACCCTAACCCTAACCCTAACCCTAACCCTAACCCTAACCCTAACCCTAACCCTAACCCTAACCCTGACTTCCTGGTACATTTCAACTTAAGGAGAGAACAAAAATGTGTTTAAAATTGTATTCAAAATCGTATAAGCCACACCCCTTTTTTGTTGGAAAACCCTCCCCCTCACCCTCATACTAGTTTCCAGGTACATTTCAACTTAAGGAGAGCATCAAATGACATTTAAAATTGTATGAGCCAAACAACTGTTCCACAACCCTAACCCTAACCCTAACCCTAACCCTAACCCTAACCCTAACCCTAACCCTAACCCTAACCCTAACCCTAACCCTAACCCTAACCCTAACCCTAACCCTAACCCTAACCCTAACCCTAACCCTAACTTCCTGGTACATTTCAACTTAAGGAGAGATCAAAAATGTGTTCAAAATCGTATTCAAAATCGTATAAGCCACACCCCTTTTCTGTCGGAAAACCCTCCCCCTCACCCTCATACTTGATTCCAGGTACATTTCAACTTAAGGAGAGCATCAAATGACATTTAAAATTGTATGAGCCACACAACTGTTCTACAACCCAAACACAAACCCAAACCCTAACTTCCTGGTACATTTCAACTTAAGGAGAGAACAAAAATGTGTTTAAAATTGTATTCAAAATCGTATAAGCCACACCCCTTTTCTGTCGGAAAACCCTCCCCCTCACCCTCATACTAGTTTCCAGGTACATTTCAACTTAAGGAAAGCATCAAATGACATTTAAAATTCTATGAGCCACACAACTGTTCTACAACCCAAACACAAACCCAAACCCTAACTACCTGGTACATTTCAACTTAAGGAGAGAACAAAAATGTGTTTAAAATTGTATTCAAAATCATATAAGCCACACCCCTTTTTTGTCGGGAAACCCTCCCCCTCACCCTCATACTAGTTTCCAGGTACATTTCAACTTAAGGAGAGCATCAAATGACATTTAAAATTGTATGAGCCACACAACTGTTCCCTAACCCTAACCCTAACCCTAACCCTAACCCTAACCCTAACCCTAACCCTAACCCTAACCCTAACCCTAACCCTAACCCTAACCCTAACCCTAACCCTAACCCTAACCCTAACCCTAACCCTAACCCTAACCCTAACTTCCTGGTACATTTCAACTTAAGGAGAGAACAAAAATGTGTTTTAAATTGTATTCAAAATCGTATAAGCCACACCCCTTTTGTTTCAGAAAACCCTCCCCCTCACCCTCATACTAGTTTCCAGGTACATTTCAACTTAAGGAGAGCATCAAATGACATTTAAAATTGTATGAGCCAAACAACTGTTCCACAACCCTAACCCTAACCCTAACCCTAACCCTAACCCTAACCCTAACCCTAACCCTAACCCTAACCCTAACCCTAACCCTAACCCTAACCCTAACCCTAACCCTAACCCTAACCCTAACCCTAACCCTAACTTCCTGGTACATTTCAACTTAAGGAGAGAACAAAAATGTGTTTTAAATTGTATTCAAAATCGTATAAGCCACACCCCTTTAGTTTCAGAAAATCCTACCCCTCACCCTCATACTAGTTTCCAGGTACATTTCAACTTAAGGAGAGCATCAAATGACATTTAAAATTGTATGAGCCAAACAACTGTTCCACAACCCTAACCCCAACCCCAACCCCAACCCCAACCCTAACCCTAACCCCAACCCTAACCCCAACCCTAACCCTAACTTCCTTGTACATTTCAACTTAAGGAGAGAACAAAAATGTGTTTTAAATTGTATTCAAAATCGTATAAGCCACACCCCTTTTGTTTCAGAAAACCCTCACCCTCATACTAGTTTCCAGGTACATTTCAACTTAAGGAGAGCATCAAATGACATTTAAAATTGTATGAGCCACACAACTGTTTAACCCTAACCCTAACCCTAACCCTAACCCTAACCCTAACCCTAACCCTAACCCTAACCCTAACCCTAACCCTAACCCTAACCCTAACCCTAACCCTAACCCTAACCCTAACCCTAACCCTGACTTCCTGGTACATTTCAACTTAAGGAGAGAACAAAAATGTGTTTAAAATTGTATTCAAAATCATATAAGCCACACCCCTTTTTTGTCGGAAAACCCTCCCCCTCACCCTCATACTAGTTTCCAGGTACATTTCAACTTAAGGAGAGCATCAAATGACATTTAAAATTGTATGAGCCACACAACCCTAACCCTAACCCTAACCCTAACCCTAACCCTAACCCTAACCTCCTGGTACATTTCAACTTAAGGAGAGAACAAAAATGTGTTTTAAATTGTATTCAAAATCGTATAAGCCACACCCCTTTAGTTTCAGAAAATCCTCCCCCTCACCCTCATACTAGTTTCCAGGTACATTTCAACTTAAGGAGAGCATCAAATGACATTTAAAATTGTATGAGCCAAACAACTGTTCCACAACCCTAACCCTAACCCTAACCCTAACCCTAACCCTAACCCTAACCCTAACCCTAACCCTAACCCTAACCCTAACCCTAACCCTAACCCTAACCCTAACCCTAACCCTAACCCTAACCCTAACCCTAACCCTAACTTCCTGGTACATTTCAACTTAAGGAGAGAACAAAAATGTGTTTTAAATTGTATTCAAAATCGTATAAGCCACACCCCTTTTGTTTCAGAAAACCCTCCCCCTCACCCTCATACTAGTTTCCAGGTACATTTCAACTTAAGGAGAGCATCAAATGACATTTAAAATTGTATGAGCCACACAACTGTTCTACAACCCAAACACAAACCCAAACCCTAACTACCTGGTACATTTCAACTTAAGGAGAGAACAAAAATGTTTTCAAAATTGTATAAGCCACACCCCTTTTCTGTCGGAAAACCCTCCCCCTCACCCTCATACTAGATTCCAGGTACATTTCAACTTAAGGAGAGCATCAAATGACATTTAAAATTGTATGAGCCACACAACTGTTCTACAACCCAAACACAAACCCAAACCCTAACTTCCTGGTACATTTCAACTTAAGGAGAGAACAAAAATGTGTTTAAAATTGTATTCAAAATCGTATAAGCCACACCCCTTTTCTGTCGGAAAACCCTCCCCCTCACCCTCATACTAGTTTCCAGGTACATTTCAACTTAAGGAGAGCATCAAATGACATTTAAAATTGTATGAGCCACACAACCCTAACCCTAACCCTAACCCTAACCCTAACCCTAACCCTAACCCTAACCCTAACCCTAACCCTAACCCTAACCCTAACCCTAACCCTAACCCTAACCCTAACCCTAACCCTAACCCTAACCCTAACCCTGACTTCCTGGTACATTTCAACTTAAGGAGAGAACAAAAATGTGTTTAAAATTGTATTCAAAATCGTATAAGCCACACCCCTTTTGTTTCGGAAAACCCTCCCCCTCACCCTCATACTAGTTTCCAGGTACATTTCAACTTAAGGAGAGCATCAAATGACATTTAAAATTGTATGAGCCACACAACTGTTCCCTAACCCTAACCCTAACCCTAACCCTAACCCTAACCCTAACCCTAACCCTAACCCTAACCCTAACCCTAACCCTAACCCTGACTTCCTGGTACATTTCAACTTAAGGAGAGAACAAAAATGTGTTTAAAATTGTATTCAAAATCGTATAAGCCACACCCCTTTTTTGTTGGAAAACCCTCCCCCTCACCCTCATACTAGTTTCCAGGTACATTTCAACTTAAGGAGAGCATCAAATGACATTTAAAATTGTATGAGCCAAACAACTGTTCCACAACCCTAACCCTAACCCTAACCCTAACCCTAACCCTAACCCTAACCCTAACCCTAACCCTAACCCTAACCCTAACCCTAACCCTAACCCTAACCCTAACCCTAACCCTAACCCTAACTTCCTGGTACATTTCAACTTAAGGAGAGATCAAAAATGTGTTCAAAATCGTATTCAAAATCGTATAAGCCACACCCCTTTTCTGTCGGAAAACCCTCCCCCTCACCCTCATACTTGATTCCAGGTACATTTCAACTTAAGGAGAGCATCAAATGACATTTAAAATTGTATGAGCCACACAACTGTTCTACAACCCAAACACAAACCCAAACCCTAACTTCCTGGTACATTTCAACTTAAGGAGAGAACAAAAATGTGTTTAAAATTGTATTCAAAATCGTATAAGCCACACCCCTTTTCTGTCGGAAAACCCTCCCCCTCACCCTCATACTAGTTTCCAGGTACATTTCAACTTAAGGAAAGCATCAAATGACATTTAAAATTCTATGAGCCACACAACTGTTCTACAACCCAAACACAAACCCAAACCCTAACTACCTGGTACATTTCAACTTAAGGAGAGAACAAAAATGTGTTTAAAATTGTATTCAAAATCATATAAGCCACACCCCTTTTTTGTCGGGAAACCCTCCCCCTCACCCTCATACTAGTTTCCAGGTACATTTCAACTTAAGGAGAGCATCAAATGACATTTAAAATTGTATGAGCCACACAACTGTTCCCTAACCCTAACCCTAACCCTAACCCTAACCCTAACCCTAACCCTAACCCTAACCCTAACCCTAACCCTAACCCTAACCCTAACCCTAACCCTAACCCTAACCCTAACCCTAACCCTAACCCTAACCCTAACCCTAACCCTAACCCTAACCCTAACTTCCTGGTACATTTCAACTTAAGGAGAGAACAAAAATGTGTTTTAAATTGTATTCAAAATCGTATAAGCCACACCCCTTTTGTTTCAGAAAACCCTCCCCCTCACCCTCATACTAGTTTCCAGGTACATTTCAACTTAAGGAGAGCATCAAATGACATTTAAAATTGTATGAGCCAAACAACTGTTCCACAACCCTAACCCTAACCCTAACCCTAACCCTAACCCTAACCCTAACCCTAACCCTAACCCTAACCCTAACCCTAACCCTAACCCTAACCCTAACCCTAACCCTAACCCTAACCCTAACCCTAACCCTAACCCTAACCCTAACCCTAACTTCCTGGTACATTTCAACTTAAGGAGAGAACAAAAATGTGTTTTAAATTGTATTCAAAATCGTATAAGCCACACCCCTTTAGTTTCAGAAAATCCTACCCCTCACCCTCATACTAGTTTCCAGGTACATTTCAACTTAAGGAGAGCATCAAATGACATTTAAAATTGTATGAGCCAAACAACTGTTCCACAACCCTAACCCCAACCCCAACCCCAACCCCAACCCTAACCCTAACCCCAACCCTAACCCCAACCCTAACCCTAACTTCCTTGTACATTTCAACTTAAGGAGAGAACAAAAATGTGTTTTAAATTGTATTCAAAATCGTATAAGCCACACCCCTTTTGTTTCAGAAAACCCTCACCCTCATACTAGTTTCCAGGTACATTTCAACTTAAGGAGAGCATCAAATGACATTTAAAATTGTATGAGCCACACAACTGTTTAACCCTAACCCTAACCCTAACCCTAACCCTAACCCTAACCCTAACCCTAACCCTAACCCTAACCCTAACCCTAACCCTAACCCTAACCCTAACCCTAACCCTAACCCTAACCCTAACCCTAACCCTAACCCTAACCCTAACCCTAACTTCCTGGTACATTTCAACTTAAGGAGAGAACAAAAATGTGTTTTAAATTGTATTCAAAATCGTATAAGCCACACCCCTTTAGTTTCAGAAAATCCTCCCCCTCACCCTCATACTAGTTTCCAGGTACATTTCAACTTAAGGAGAGCATCAAATGACATTTAAAATTGTATGAGCCAAACAACTGTTCCACAACCCTAACCCTAACCCTAACCCTAACCCTAACCCTAACCCTAACCCTAACCCTAACCCTAACCCTAACCCTAACCCTAACCCTAACCCTAACCCTAACCCTAACCCTAACCCTAACCCTAACCCTAACCCTAACCCTAACTTCCTGGTACATTTCAACTTAAGGAGAGAACAAAAATGTGTTTTAAATTGTATTCAAAATCGTATAAGCCACACCCCTTTTGTTTCAGAAAACCCTTCCCCCTCACCCTCATACTAGTTTCCAGGTACATTTCAACTTAAGGAGAGCATCAAATGACATTTAAAATTGTATGAGCCACACAACTGTTCCCTAACCCTAACCCTAACCCTAACCCTAACCCTAACCCTAACCCTAACCCTAACCCTAACCCTAACCCTAACCCTAACCCTAACCCTAACCCTAACCCTAACCCTAACCCTAACCCTAACCCTAACCCTAACCCTGACTTCCTGGTACATTTCAACTTAAGGAGAGATCAAAAATGTGTTCAAAATCGTATTCAAAATCGTATAAGCCACACCCCTTTTCTGTCGGAAAACCCTCCCCCTCACCCTCATACTAGATTCCAGGTACATTTCAACTTAAGGAGAGCATCAAATGACATTTAAAATTGTATGAGCCACACAACTGTTCTACAACCCAAACACAAACCCAAACCCTAACTTCCTGGTACATTTCAACTTAAGGAGAGAACAAAAATGTGTTTAAAATTGTATTCAAAATTGTATAAGCCACACCCCTTTTCTGTCGGAAAACCCTCCCCCTCACCCTCATACTAGTTTCCAGGTACATTTCAACTTAAGGAAAGCATCAAATGACATTTAAAATTCTATGAGCCACACAACTGTTCTACAACCCAAACACAAACCCAAACCCTAACTACCTGGTACATTTCAACTTAAGGAGAGAACAAAAATGTGTTTAAAATTGTATTCAAAATCATATAAGCCACACCCCTTTTTTGTCGGGAAACCCTCCCCCTCACCCTCATACTAGTTTCCAGGTACATTTCAACTTAAGGAGAGCATCAAATGACATTTAAAATTGTATGAGCCAAACAACTGTTCCACAACCCTAACCCTAACCCTAACCCTAACCCTAACCCTAACCCTAACCCTAACCCTAACCCTAACCCTAACCCTAACCCTAACCCTAACCCTAACCCTAACCCTAACCCTAACCCTAACCTCCTGGTACATTTCAACTTAAGGAGAGAACAAAAATGTGTTCAAAATCGTATAAGCCACACCCCTTTTCTGTCGGAAAACCCTCCCCCTCACCCTCATACTAGTTTCCAGGTACTTAAGGAGAGCATCAAATGACATTTAAAATTGTATGAGCCACACAACTGTACCCTAACCCTAACCCTAACCCTAACCCTAACCCTAACCCTAACCCTAACCCTAACCCTAACCCTAACCCTAACCCTAACCCTAACCCTAACCCTAACCCTAACCCTAACCCTAACCCTAACCCTAACTTCCTGGTACATTTCAACTTAAGGAGAGAACAAAAATGTGTTTAAAATTGTATTCAAAATCGTATAAGCCACACCCCTTTTCTGTCGGAAAACCCTCCCCCTCACCCTCATACTAGTTTCCAGGTACATTTCAACTTAAGGAGAGCATCAAATGACATTTAAAATTGTATGAGCCACACAACTGTTCTACAACCCAAACACAAACCCAAACCCTAACTTCCTGGTACATTTCAACTTAAGGAGAGAACAAAAATGTGTTTAAAATTGTATTCAAAATCGTATAAGCCACACCCCTTTTCTGTCGGAAAACCCTCCCCCTCACCCTCATACTAGTTTCCAGGTACATTTCAACTTAAGGAGAGCATCAAATGACATTTAAAATTGTATGAGCCACACAACTGTTCTACAACCCAAACACAAACCCAAACCCTAACTACCTGGTACATTTCAACTTAAGGAGAGATCAAAAATGTGTTTAAAATTGTATTCAAAATCATATAAGCCACACCCCTTTTTTGTCGGGAAACCCTCCCCCTCACCCTCATACTAGTTTCCAGGTACATTTCAACTTAAGGAGAGCATCAAATGACATTTAAAATTGTATGAGCCAAACAACTGTTCCACAACCCTAACCCTGACCCTGACCCTGACCCTGACCCTGACCCTGACCCTGACCCTGACCCTAACCCTAACCCTAACCCTAACCCTAACCCTAACCTCCTGGTACATTTCAACTTAAGGAGAGAACAAAAATGTGTTTTAAATTGTATTCAAAATCGTATAAGCCACACCCCTTTAGTTTCAGAAAATCCTCCCCCTCACCCTCATACTAGTTTCCAGGTACATTTCAACTTAAGGAGAGCATCAAATGACATTTAAAATTGTATGAGCCAAACAACTGTTCCACAACCCTAACCCTAACCCTAACCCTAACCCTAACCCTAACCCTAACCCTAACCCTAACCCTAACCCTAACTTCCTGGTACATTTCAACTTAAGGAGAGAACAAAAATGTGTTTTAAATTGTATTCAAAATCGTATAAGCCACACCCCTTTTGTTTCAGAAAACCCTCCCCCTCACCCTCATACTAGTTTCCAGGTACATTTCAACTTAAGGAGAGCATCAAATGACATTTAAAATTGTATGAGCCACACAACTGTTCTACAACCCAAACACAAACCCAAACCCTAACTACCTGGTACATTTCAACTTAAGGAGAGAACAAAAATGTTTTCAAAATCGTATAAGCCACACCCCTTTTCTGTCGGAAAACCCTCCCCCTCACCCTCATACTAGATTCCAGGTACATTTCAACTTAAGGAGAGCATCAAATGACATTTAAAATTGTATGAGCCACACAACTGTTCTACAACCCAAACACAAACCCAAACCCTAACTTCCTGGTACATTTCAACTTAAGGAGAGAACAAAAATGTGTTTAAAATTGTATTCAAAATCGTATAAGCCACACCCCTTTTCTGTCGGAAACCCTCCCCCTCACCCTCATACTAGTTTCCAGGTACATTTCAACTTAAGGAGAGCATCAAATGACATTTAAAATTGTATGAGCCACACAACCCTAACCCTAACCCTAACCCTAACCCTAACCCTAACCCTAACCCTAACCCTAACCCTAACCCTAACCCTAACCCTAACCCTAACCCTAACCCTAACCCTAACCCTAACCCTAACCCTAACCCTAACCCTAACCCTAACCCTGACTTCCTGGTACATTTCAACTTAAGGAGAGAACAAAAATGTGTTTAAAATTGTATTCAAAATCGTATAAGCCACACCCCTTTTGTTTCGGAAAACCCTCCCCCTCACCCTCATACTAGTTTCCAGGTACATTTCAACTTAAGGAGAGCATCAAATGACATTTAAAATTGTATGAGCCACACAACTGTTCCCTAACCCTAACCCTAACCCTAACCCTAACCCTAACCCTAACCCTAACCCTAACCCTAACCCTAACCCTAACCCTAACCCTGACTTCCTGGTACATTTCAACTTAAGGAGAGAACAAAAATGTGTTTAAAATTGTATTCAAAATCGTATAAGCCACACCCCTTTTTTGTTGGAAAACCCTCCCCCTCACCCTCATACTAGTTTCCAGGTACATTTCAACTTAAGGAGAGCATCAAATGACATTTAAAATTGTATGAGCCAAACAACTGTTCCACAACCCTAACCCTAACCCTAACCCTAACCCTAACCCTAACCCTAACCCTAACCCTAACCCTAACCCTAACCCTAACCCTAACCCTAACCCTAACCCTAACCCTAACCCTAACCCTAACCCTAACCCTAACCCTAACTTCCTGGTACATTTCAACTTAAGGAGAGATCAAAAATGTGTTCAAAATCGTATTCAAAATCGTATAAGCCACACCCCTTTTCTGTCGGAAAACCCTCCCCCTCACCCTCATACTTGATTCCAGGTACATTTCAACTTAAGGAGAGCATCAAATGACATTTAAAATTGTATGAGCCACACAACTGTTCTACAACCCAAACACAAACCCAAACCCTAACTTCCTGGTACATTTCAACTTAAGGAGAGAACAAAAATGTGTTTAAAATTGTATTCAAAATCGTATAAGCCACACCCCTTTTCTGTCGGAAAACCCTCCCCCTCACCCTCATACTAGTTTCCAGGTACATTTCAACTTAAGGAAAGCATCAAATGACATTTAAAATTCTATGAGCCACACAACTGTTCTACAACCCAAACACAAACCCAAACCCTAACTACCTGGTACATTTCAACTTAAGGAGAGAACAAAAATGTGTTTAAAATTGTATTCAAAATCATATAAGCCACACCCCTTTTTTGTCGGGAAACCCTCCCCCTCACCCTCATACTAGTTTCCAGGTACATTTCAACTTAAGGAGAGCATCAAATGACATTTAAAATTGTATGAGCCACACAACTGTTCCCTAACCCTAACCCTAACCCTAACCCTAACCCTAACCCTAACCCTAACCCTAACCCTAACCCTAACCCTAACCCTAACCCTAACCCTAACCCTAACCCTAACCCTAACCCTAACTTCCTGGTACATTTCAACTTAAGGAGAGAACAAAAATGTGTTTTAAATTGTATTCAAAATCGTATAAGCCACACCCCTTTTGTTTCAGAAAACCCTTCCCCCTCACCCTCATACTAGTTTCCAGGTACATTTCAACTTAAGGAGAGCATCAAATGACATTTAAAATTGTATGAGCCACACAACTGTTCCCTAACCCTAACCCTAACCCTAACCCTAACCCTAACCCTAACCCTAACCCTAACCCTAACCCTAACCCTAACCCTAACCCTAACCCTAACCCTAACCCTAACCCTAACCCTAACCCTAACCCTAACCCTAACCCTGACTTCCTGGTACATTTCAACTTAAGGAGAGATCAAAAATGTGTTCAAAATCGTATTCAAAATCGTATAAGCCACACCCCTTTTCTGTCGGAAAACCCTCCCCCTCACCCTCATACTAGATTCCAGGTACATTTCAACTTAAGGAGAGCATCAAATGACATTTAAAATTGTATGAGCCACACAACTGTTCTACAACCCAAACACAAACCCAAACCCTAACTTCCTGGTACATTTCAACTTAAGGAGAGAACAAAAATGTGTTTAAAATTGTATTCAAAATTGTATAAGCCACACCCCTTTTCTGTCGGAAAACCCTCCCCCTCACCCTCATACTAGTTTCCAGGTACATTTCAACTTAAGGAAAGCATCAAATGACATTTAAAATTCTATGAGCCACACAACTGTTCTACAACCCAAACACAAACCCAAACCCTAACTACCTGGTACATTTCAACTTAAGGAGAGAACAAAAATGTGTTTAAAATTGTATTCAAAATCATATAAGCCACACCCCTTTTTTGTCGGGAAACCCTCCCCCTCACCCTCATACTAGTTTCCAGGTACATTTCAACTTAAGGAGAGCATCAAATGACATTTAAAATTGTATGAGCCAAACAACTGTTCCACAACCCTAACCCTAACCCTAACCCTAACCCTAACCCTAACCCTAACCCTAACCCTAACCCTAACCCTAACCCTAACCCTAACCCTAACCCTAACCCTAACCCTAACCCTAACCCTAACCCTAACCTCCTGGTACATTTCAACTTAAGGAGAGAACAAAAATGTGTTCAAAATCGTATAAGCCACACCCCTTTTCTGTCGGAAAACCCTCCCCCTCACCCTCATACTAGTTTCCAGGTACTTAAGGAGAGCATCAAATGACATTTAAAATTGTATGAGCCACACAACTGTACCCTAACCCTAACCCTAACCCTAACCCTAACCCTAACCCTAACCCTAACCCTAACCCTAACCCTAACCCTAACCCTAACCCTAACCCTAACCCTAACCCTAACCCTAACCCTAACCCTAACTTCCTGGTACATTTCAACTTAAGGAGAGAACAAAAATGTGTTTAAAATTGTATTCAAAATCGTATAAGCCACACCCCTTTTCTGTCGGAAAACCCTCCCCCTCACCCTCATACTAGTTTCCAGGTACATTTCAACTTAAGGAGAGCATCAAATGACATTTAAAATTGTATGAGCCACACAACTGTTCTACAACCCAAACACAAACCCAAACCCTAACTTCCTGGTACATTTCAACTTAAGGAGAGAACAAAAATGTGTTTAAAATTGTATTCAAAATCGTATAAGCCACACCCCTTTTCTGTCGGAAAACCCTCCCCCTCACCCTCATACTAGTTTCCAGGTACATTTCAACTTAAGGAGAGCATCAAATGACATTTAAAATTGTATGAGCCACACAACTGTTCTACAACCCAAACACAAACCCAAACCCTAACTACCTGGTACATTTCAACTTAAGGAGAGATCAAAAATGTGTTTAAAATTGTATTCAAAATCATATAAGCCACACCCCTTTTTTGTCGGGAAACCCTCCCCCTCACCCTCATACTAGTTTCCAGGTACATTTCAACTTAAGGAGAGCATCAAATGACATTTAAAATTGTATGAGCCAAACAACTGTTCCACAACCCTAACCCTGACCCTGACCCTGACCCTGACCCTGACCCTGACCCTGACCCTGACCCTGACCCTGACCCTAACCCTAACCCTAACCCTAACCCTAACCCTAACCTCCTGGTACATTTCAACTTAAGGAGAGAACAAAAATGTGTTTTAAATTGTATTCAAAATCGTATAAGCCACACCCCTTTAGTTTCAGAAAATCCTCCCCCTCACCCTCATACTAGTTTCCAGGTACATTTCAACTTAAGGAGAGCATCAAATGACATTTAAAATTGTATGAGCCAAACAACTGTTCCACAACCCTAACCCTAACCCTAACCCTAACCCTAACCCTAACCCTAACCCTAACCCTAACCCTAACCCTAACCCTAACTTCCTGGTACATTTCAACTTAAGGAGAGAACAAAAATGTGTTTTAAATTGTATTCAAAATCGTATAAGCCACACCCCTTTTGTTTCAGAAAACCCTCCCCCTCACCCTCATACTAGTTTCCAGGTACATTTCAACTTAAGGAGAGCATCAAATGACATTTAAAATTGTATGAGCCACACAACTGTTCTACAACCCAAACACAAACCCAAACCCTAACTACCTGGTACATTTCAACTTAAGGAGAGAACAAAAATGTTTTCAAAATCGTATAAGCCACACCCCTTTTCTGTCGGAAAACCCTCCCCCTCACCCTCATACTAGATTCCAGGTACATTTCAACTTAAGGAGAGCATCAAATGACATTTAAAATTGTATGAGCCACACAACTGTTCTACAACCCAAACACAAACCCAAACCCTAACTTCCTGGTACATTTCAACTTAAGGAGAGAACAAAAATGTGTTTAAAATTGTATTCAAAATCGTATAAGCCACACCCCTTTTCTGTCGGAAACCCTCCCCCTCACCCTCATACTAGTTTCCAGGTACATTTCAACTTAAGGAGAGCATCAAATGACATTTAAAATTGTATGAGCCACACAACCCTAACCCTAACCCTAACCCTAACCCTAACCCTAACCCTAACCCTAACCCTAACCCTAACCCTAACCCTAACCCTAACCCTAACCCTAACCCTAACCCTAACCCTAACCCTAACCCTAACCCTAACCCTAACCCTGACTTCCTGGTACATTTCAACTTAAGGAGAGAACAAAAATGTGTTTAAAATTGTATTCAAAATCGTATAAGCCACACCCCTTTTGTTTCGGAAAACCCTCCCCCTCACCCTCATACTAGTTTCCAGGTACATTTCAACTTAAGGAGAGCATCAAATGACATTTAAAATTGTATGAGCCACACAACTGTTCCCTAACCCTAACCCTAACCCTAACCCTAACCCTAACCCTAACCCTAACCCTAACCCTAACCCTAACCCTAACCCTAACCCTAACCCTAACCCTAACCCTAACCCTAACCCTAACCCTAACCCTAACCCTAACCCTAACCCTAACCCTGACTTCCTGGTACATTTCAACTTAAGGAGAGAACAAAAATGTGTTTAAAATTGTATTCAAAATCGTATAAGCCACACCCCTTTTTTGTTGGAAAACCCTCCCCCTCACCCTCATACTAGTTTCCAGGTACATTTCAACTTAAGGAGAGCATCAAATGACATTTAAAATTGTATGAGCCAAACAACTGTTCCACAACCCTAACCCTAACCCTAACCCTAACCCTAACCCTAACCCTAACCCTAACCCTAACCCTAACCCTAACCCTAACCCTAACCCTAACCCTAACCCTAACCCTAACCCTAACCCTAACTTCCTGGTACATTTCAACTTAAGGAGAGATCAAAAATGTGTTCAAAATCGTATTCAAAATCGTATAAGCCACACCCCTTTTCTGTCGGAAAACCCTCCCCCTCACCCTCATACTTGATTCCAGGTACATTTCAACTTAAGGAGAGCATCAAATGACATTTAAAATTGTATGAGCCACACAACTGTTCTACAACCCAAACACAAACCCAAACCCTAACTTCCTGGTACATTTCAACTTAAGGAGAGAACAAAAATGTGTTTAAAATTGTATTCAAAATCGTATAAGCCACACCCCTTTTCTGTCGGAAAACCCTCCCCCTCACCCTCATACTAGTTTCCAGGTACATTTCAACTTAAGGAAAGCATCAAATGACATTTAAAATTCTATGAGCCACACAACTGTTCTACAACCCAAACACAAACCCAAACCCTAACTACCTGGTACATTTCAACTTAAGGAGAGAACAAAAATGTGTTTAAAATTGTATTCAAAATCATATAAGCCACACCCCTTTTTTGTCGGGAAACCCTCCCCCTCACCCTCATACTAGTTTCCAGGTACATTTCAACTTAAGGAGAGCATCAAATGACATTTAAAATTGTATGAGCCACACAACTGTTCCCTAACCCTAACCCTAACCCTAACCCTAACCCTAACCCTAACCCTAACCCTAACCCTAACCCTAACCCTAACCCTAACCCTAACCCTAACCCTAACCCTAACCCTAACCCTAACCCTAACCCTAACCCTAACTTCCTGGTACATTTCAACTTAAGGAGAGAACAAAAATGTGTTTTAAATTGTATTCAAAATCGTATAAGCCACACCCCTTTTGTTTCAGAAAACCCTCCCCCTCACCCTCATACTAGTTTCCAGGTACATTTCAACTTAAGGAGAGCATCAAATGACATTTAAAATTGTATGAGCCAAACAACTGTTCCACAACCCTAACCCTAACCCTAACCCTAACCCTAACCCTAACCCTAACCCTAACCCTAACCCTAACCCTAACCCTAACCCTAACCCTAACCCTAACCCTAACCCTAACCCTAACCCTAACCCTAACCCTAACCCTAACCCTAACCCTAACTTCCTGGTACATTTCAACTTAAGGAGAGAACAAAAATGTGTTTTAAATTGTATTCAAAATCGTATAAGCCACACCCCTTTAGTTTCAGAAAATCCTACCCCTCACCCTCATACTAGTTTCCAGGTACATTTCAACTTAAGGAGAGCATCAAATGACATTTAAAATTGTATGAGCCAAACAACTGTTCCACAACCCTAACCCCAACCCCAACCCTAACCCCAACCCTAACCCCAACCCTAACCCTAACTTCCTTGTACATTTCAACTTAAGGAGAGAACAAAAATGTGTTTTAAATTGTATTCAAAATCGTATAAGCCACACCCCTTTTGTTTCAGAAAACCCTCACCCTCATACTAGTTTCCAGGTACATTTCAACTTAAGGAGAGCATCAAATGACATTTAAAATTGTATGAGCCACACAACTGTTTAACCCTAACCCTAACCCTAACCCCAACCCTAACCCCAACCCTAACCCCAACCCTAACCCCAACCCTAACCCCAACCCTAACCCCAACCCTAACCCTAACCCTAACCCTAACCCTAACCCTAACTTCCTGGTACATTTCAACTTAAGGAGAGAACAAAAATGTGTTTTAAATTGTATTCAAAATCGTATAAGCCACACCCCTTTTGTTTCAGAAAACCCTCCCCCTCACCCTCATACTAGTTTCCAGGTACATTTCAACTTAAGGAGAGCATCAAATGACATTTAAAATTGTATGAGCCAAACAACTGTTCCACAACCCTAACCCTAACCCTAACCCTAACCCTAACCCTAACCCTAACCCTAACCCTAACCCTAACCCTAACCCTAACCCTAACCCTAACTTCCTGGTACATTTCAACTTAAGGAGAGAACAAAAATGTGTTTTAAATTGTATTCAAAATCGTATAAGCCACACCCCTTTAGTTTCAGAAAATCCTCCCCCTCACCCTCATACTAGTTTCCAGGTACATTTCAACTTAAGGAGAGCATCAAATGACATTTAAAATTGTATGAGCCAAACAACTGTTCCACAACCCTAACCCTAACCCTAACCCTAACCCTAACCCTAACCCTAACCCTAACCCTAACCCTAACCCTAACCCTAACCCTAACCCTAACCCTAACCCTAACCCTAACCCCAACCCCAACCCTAACCCTAACCCTAACCCTAACCCTAACTTCCTGGTACATTTCAACTTAAGGAGAGAACAAAAATGTGTTTTAAATTGTATTCAAAATCGTATAAGCCACACCCCTTTTGTTTCAGAAAACCCTTCCCCCTCACCCTCATACTAGTTTCCAGGTACATTTCAACTTAAGGAGAGCATCAAATGACATTTAAAATTGTATGAGCCACACAACTGTTCCCTAACCCTAACCCTAACCCTAACCCTAACCCTAACCCTAACCCTAACCCTAACCCTAACCCTAACCCTAACCCTAACCCTAACCCTAACCCTAACCCTAACCCTGACTTCCTGGTACATTTCAACTTAAGGAGAGATCAAAAATGTGTTCAAAATCGTATTCAAAATCGTATAAGCCACACCCCTTTTCTGTCGGAAAACCCTCCCCCTCACCCTCATACTAGATTCCAGGTACATTTCAACTTAAGGAGAGCATCAAATGACATTTAAAATTGTATGAGCCACACAACTGTTCTACAACCCAAACACAAACCCAAACCCTAACTTCCTGGTACATTTCAACTTAAGGAGAGAACAAAAATGTGTTTAAAATTGTATTCAAAATTGTATAAGCCACACCCCTTTTCTGTCGGAAAACCCTCCCCCTCACCCTCATACTAGTTTCCAGGTACATTTCAACTTAAGGAAAGCATCAAATGACATTTAAAATTCTATGAGCCACACAACTGTTCTACAACCCAAACACAAACCCAAACCCTAACTACCTGGTACATTTCAACTTAAGGAGAGAACAAAAATGTGTTTAAAATTGTATTCAAAATCATATAAGCCACACCCCTTTTTTGTCGGGAAACCCTCCCCCTCACCCTCATACTAGTTTCCAGGTACATTTCAACTTAAGGAGAGCATCAAATGACATTTAAAATTGTATGAGCCAAACAACTGTTCCACAACCCTAACCCTAACCCTAACCCTAACCCTAACCCTAACCCTAACCCTAACCCTAACCCTAACCCTAACCCTAACCCTAACCCTAACCCTAACCCTAACCCTAACCCTAACCCTAACCCTAACCCTAACCCTAACCCTAACCCTAACCTCCTGGTACATTTCAACTTAAGGAGAGAACAAAAATGTGTTCAAAATCGTATAAGCCACACCCCTTTTCTGTCGGAAAACCCTCCCCCTCACCCTCATACTAGTTTCCAGGTACTTAAGGAGAGCATCAAATGACATTTAAAATTGTATGAGCCACACAACTGTACCCTAACCCTAACCCTAACCCTAACCCTAACCCTAACCCTAACCCTAACCCTAACCCTAACCCTAACCCTAACCCTAACCCTAACCCTAACCCTAACCCTAACCCTAACCCTAACCCTAACTTCCTGGTACATTTCAACTTAAGGAGAGAACAAAAATGTGTTTAAAATTGTATTCAAAATCGTATAAGCCACACCCCTTTTCTGTCGGAAAACCCTCCCCCTCACCCTCATACTAGTTTCCAGGTACATTTCAACTTAAGGAGAGCATCAAATGACATTTAAAATTGTATGAGCCACACAACTGTTCTACAACCCAAACACAAACCCAAACCCTAACTTCCTGGTACATTTCAACTTAAGGAGAGAACAAAAATGTGTTTAAAATTGTATTCAAAATCGTATAAGCCACACCCCTTTTCTGTCGGAAAACCCTCCCCCTCACCCTCATACTAGTTTCCAGGTACATTTCAACTTAAGGAGAGCATCAAATGACATTTAAAATTGTATGAGCCACACAACTGTTCTACAACCCAAACACAAACCCAAACCCTAACTACCTGGTACATTTCAACTTAAGGAGAGATCAAAAATGTGTTTAAAATTGTATTCAAAATCATATAAGCCACACCCCTTTTTTGTCGGGAAACCCTCCCCCTCACCCTCATACTAGTTTCCAGGTACATTTCAACTTAAGGAGAGCATCAAATGACATTTAAAATTGTATGAGCCAAACAACTGTTCCACAACCCTAACCCTGACCCTGACCCTGACCCTGACCCTGACCCTGACCCTGACCCTAACCCTAACCCTAACCCTAACCCTAACCCTAACCTCCTGGTACATTTCAACTTAAGGAGAGAACAAAAATGTGTTTTAAATTGTATTCAAAATCGTATAAGCCACACCCCTTTAGTTTCAGAAAATCCTCCCCCTCACCCTCATACTAGTTTCCAGGTACATTTCAACTTAAGGAGAGCATCAAATGACATTTAAAATTGTATGAGCCAAACAACTGTTCCACAACCCTAACCCTAACCCTAACCCTAACCCTAACCCTAACCCTAACCCTAACCCTAACCCTAACCCTAACCCTAACCCTAACCCTAACCCTAACCCTAACCCTAACCCTAACCCTAACCCTAACCCTAACTTCCTGGTACATTTCAACTTAAGGAGAGAACAAAAATGTGTTTTAAATTGTATTCAAAATCGTATAAGCCACACCCCTTTTGTTTCAGAAAACCCTCCCCCTCACCCTCATACTAGTTTCCAGGTACATTTCAACTTAAGGAGAGCATCAAATGACATTTAAAATTGTATGAGCCACACAACTGTTCTACAACCCAAACACAAACCCAAACCCTAACTACCTGGTACATTTCAACTTAAGGAGAGAACAAAAATGTTTTCAAAATCGTATAAGCCACACCCCTTTTCTGTCGGAAAACCCTCCCCCTCACCCTCATACTAGATTCCAGGTACATTTCAACTTAAGGAGAGCATCAAATGACATTTAAAATTGTATGAGCCACACAACTGTTCTACAACCCAAACACAAACCCAAACCCTAACTTCCTGGTACATTTCAACTTAAGGAGAGAACAAAAATGTGTTTAAAATTGTATTCAAAATCGTATAAGCCACACCCCTTTTCTGTCGGAAACCCTCCCCCTCACCCTCATACTAGTTTCCAGGTACATTTCAACTTAAGGAGAGCATCAAATGACATTTAAAATTGTATGAGCCACACAACCCTAACCCTAACCCTAACCCTAACCCTAACCCTAACCCTAACCCTAACCCTAACCCTAACCCTAACCCTAACCCTAACCCTAACCCTAACCCTAACCCTAACCCTAACCCTAACCCTGACTTCCTGGTACATTTCAACTTAAGGAGAGAACAAAAATGTGTTTAAAATTGTATTCAAAATCGTATAAGCCACACCCCTTTTGTTTCGGAAAACCCTCCCCCTCACCCTCATACTAGTTTCCAGGTACATTTCAACTTAAGGAGAGCATCAAATGACATTTAAAATTGTATGAGCCACACAACTGTTCCCTAACCCTAACCCTAACCCTAACCCTAACCCTAACCCTAACCCTAACCCTAACCCTAACCCTAACCCTAACCCTAACCCTAACCCTAACCCTAACCCTAACCCTAACCCTAACCCTGACTTCCTGGTACATTTCAACTTAAGGAGAGAACAAAAATGTGTTTAAAATTGTATTCAAAATCGTATAAGCCACACCCCTTTTTTGTTGGAAAACCCTCCCCCTCACCCTCATACTAGTTTCCAGGTACATTTCAACTTAAGGAGAGCATCAAATGACATTTAAAATTGTATGAGCCAAACAACTGTTCCACAACCCTAACCCTAACCCTAACCCTAACCCTAACCCTAACCCTAACCCTAACCCTAACCCTAACCCTAACCCTAACCCTAACCCTAACCCTAACCCTAACTTCCTGGTACATTTCAACTTAAGGAGAGATCAAAAATGTGTTCAAAATCGTATTCAAAATCGTATAAGCCACACCCCTTTTCTGTCGGAAAACCCTCCCCCTCACCCTCATACTTGATTCCAGGTACATTTCAACTTAAGGAGAGCATCAAATGACATTTAAAATTGTATGAGCCACACAACTGTTCTACAACCCAAACACAAACCCAAACCCTAACTTCCTGGTACATTTCAACTTAAGGAGAGAACAAAAATGTGTTTAAAATTGTATTCAAAATCGTATAAGCCACACCCCTTTTCTGTCGGAAAACCCTCCCCCTCACCCTCATACTAGTTTCCAGGTACATTTCAACTTAAGGAAAGCATCAAATGACATTTAAAATTCTATGAGCCACACAACTGTTCTACAACCCAAACACAAACCCAAACCCTAACTACCTGGTACATTTCAACTTAAGGAGAGAACAAAAATGTGTTTAAAATTGTATTCAAAATCATATAAGCCACACCCCTTTTTTGTCGGGAAACCCTCCCCCTCACCCTCATACTAGTTTCCAGGTACATTTCAACTTAAGGAGAGCATCAAATGACATTTAAAATTGTATGAGCCACACAACTGTTCCCTAACCCTAACCCTAACCCTAACCCTAACCCTAACCCTAACCCTAACCCTAACCCTAACCCTAACCCTAACCCTAACCCTAACCCTAACCCTAACCCTAACCCTAACTTCCTGGTACATTTCAACTTAAGGAGAGAACAAAAATGTGTTTTAAATTGTATTCAAAATCGTATAAGCCACACCCCTTTTGTTTCAGAAAACCCTCCCCCTCACCCTCATACTAGTTTCCAGGTACATTTCAACTTAAGGAGAGCATCAAATGACATTTAAAATTGTATGAGCCAAACAACTGTTCCACAACCCTAACCCTAACCCTAACCCTAACCCTAACCCTAACCCTAACCCTAACCCTAACCCTAACCCTAACCCTAACTTCCTGGTACATTTCAACTTAAGGAGAGAACAAAAATGTGTTTTAAATTGTATTCAAAATCGTATAAGCCACACCCCTTTAGTTTCAGAAAATCCTACCCCTCACCCTCATACTAGTTTCCAGGTACATTTCAACTTAAGGAGAGCATCAAATGACATTTAAAATTGTATGAGCCAAACAACTGTTCCACAACCCTAACCCCAACCCCAACCCCAACCCCAACCCTAACCCCAACCCTAACCCCAACCCTAACCCTAACTTCCTTGTACATTTCAACTTAAGGAGAGAACAAAAATGTGTTTTAAATTGTATTCAAAATCGTATAAGCCACACCCCTTTTGTTTCAGAAAACCCTCACCCTCATACTAGTTTCCAGGTACATTTCAACTTAAGGAGAGCATCAAATGACATTTAAAATTGTATGAGCCACACAACTGTTTAACCCTAACCCTAACCCTAACCCCAACCCTAACCCCAACCCCAACCCCAACCCTAACCCCAACCCTAACCCCAACCCTAACCCCAACCCTAACCCTAACCCTAACCCTAACCCTAACCCTAACTTCCTGGTACATTTCAACTTAAGGAGAGAACAAAAATGTGTTTTAAATTGTATTCAAAATCGTATAAGCCACACCCCTTTTGTTTCAGAAAACCCTCCCCCTCACCCTCATACTAGTTTCCAGGTACATTTCAACTTAAGGAGAGCATCAAATGACATTTAAAATTGTATGAGCCAAACAACTGTTCCACAACCCTAACCCTAACCCTAACCCTAACCCTAACCCTAACCCTAACCCTAACCCTAACCCTAACCCTAACCCTAACCCTAACCCTAACCCTAACCCTAACCCTAACCCTAACCCTAACCCTAACCCTAACCCTAACCCTAACCCTAACCCTAACTTCCTGGTACATTTCAACTTAAGGAGAGAACAAAAATGTGTTTTAAATTGTATTCAAAATCGTATAAGCCACACCCCTTTAGTTTCAGAAAATCCTCCCCCTCACCCTCATACTAGTTTCCAGGTACATTTCAACTTAAGGAGAGCATCAAATGACATTTAAAATTGTATGAGCCAAACAACTGTTCCACAACCCTAACCCTAACCCTAACCCTAACCCTAACCCTAACCCTAACCCTAACCCTAACCCTAACCCTAACCCTAACCCTAACCCTAACCCTAACCCTAACCCCAACCCCAACCCTAACCCTAACCCTAACCCTAACCCTAACTTCCTGGTACATTTCAACTTAAGGAGAGAACAAAAATGTGTTTTAAATTGTATTCAAAATCGTATAAGCCACACCCCTTTTGTTTCAGAAAACCCTTCCCCCTCACCCTCATACTAGTTTCCAGGTACATTTCAACTTAAGGAGAGCATCAAATGACATTTAAAATTGTATGAGCCACACAACTGTTCCCTAACCCTAACCCTAACCCTAACCCTAACCCTAACCCTAACCCTAACCCTAACCCTAACCCTAACCCTAACCCTAACCCTAACCCTAACCCTAACCCTAACCCTAACCCTAACCCTAACCCTAACCCTGACTTCCTGGTACATTTCAACTTAAGGAGAGATCAAAAATGTGTTCAAAATCGTATTCAAAATCGTATAAGCCACACCCCTTTTCTGTCGGAAAACCCTCCCCCTCACCCTCATACTAGATTCCAGGTACATTTCAACTTAAGGAGAGCATCAAATGACATTTAAAATTGTATGAGCCACACAACTGTTCTACAACCCAAACACAAACCCAAACCCTAACTTCCTGGTACATTTCAACTTAAGGAGAGAACAAAAATGTGTTTAAAATTGTATTCAAAATTGTATAAGCCACACCCCTTTTCTGTCGGAAAACCCTCCCCCTCACCCTCATACTAGTTTCCAGGTACATTTCAACTTAAGGAAAGCATCAAATGACATTTAAAATTCTATGAGCCACACAACTGTTCTACAACCCAAACACAAACCCAAACCCTAACTACCTGGTACATTTCAACTTAAGGAGAGAACAAAAATGTGTTTAAAATTGTATTCAAAATCATATAAGCCACACCCCTTTTTTGTCGGGAAACCCTCCCCCTCACCCTCATACTAGTTTCCAGGTACATTTCAACTTAAGGAGAGCATCAAATGACATTTAAAATTGTATGAGCCAAACAACTGTTCCACAACCCTAACCCTAACCCTAACCCTAACCCTAACCCTAACCCTAACCCTAACCCTAACCCTAACCCTAACCCTAACCTCCTGGTACATTTCAACTTAAGGAGAGAACAAAAATGTGTTCAAAATCGTATAAGCCACACCCCTTTTCTGTCGGAAAACCCTCCCCCTCACCCTCATACTAGTTTCCAGGTACTTAAGGAGAGCATCAAATGACATTTAAAATTGTATGAGCCACACAACTGTACCCTAACCCTAACCCTAACCCTAACCCTAACCCTAACCCTAACCCTAACCCTAACCCTAACCCTAACCCTAACCCTAACCCTAACCCTAACCCTAACCCTAACCCTAACCCTAACCCTAACTTCCTGGTACATTTCAACTTAAGGAGAGAACAAAAATGTGTTTAAAATTGTATTCAAAATCGTATAAGCCACACCCCTTTTCTGTCGGAAAACCCTCCCCCTCACCCTCATACTAGTTTCCAGGTACATTTCAACTTAAGGAGAGCATCAAATGACATTTAAAATTGTATGAGCCACACAACTGTTCTACAACCCAAACACAAACCCAAACCCTAACTTCCTGGTACATTTCAACTTAAGGAGAGAACAAAAATGTGTTTAAAATTGTATTCAAAATCGTATAAGCCACACCCCTTTTCTGTCGGAAAACCCTCCCCCTCACCCTCATACTAGTTTCCAGGTACATTTCAACTTAAGGAGAGCATCAAATGACATTTAAAATTGTATGAGCCACACAACTGTTCTACAACCCAAACACAAACCCAAACCCTAACTACCTGGTACATTTCAACTTAAGGAGAGATCAAAAATGTGTTTAAAATTGTATTCAAAATCATATAAGCCACACCCCTTTTTTGTCGGGAAACCCTCCCCCTCACCCTCATACTAGTTTCCAGGTACATTTCAACTTAAGGAGAGCATCAAATGACATTTAAAATTGTATGAGCCAAACAACTGTTCCACAACCCTAACCCTGACCCTGACCCTGACCCTGACCCTGACCCTGACCCTGACCCTGACCCTGACCCTGACCCTGACCCTGACCCTGACCCTGACCCTGACCCTAACCCTAACCCTAACCCTAACCCTAACCTCCTGGTACATTTCAACTTAAGGAGAGAACAAAAATGTGTTTTAAATTGTATTCAAAATCGTATAAGCCACACCCCTTTAGTTTCAGAAAATCCTCCCCCTCACCCTCATACTAGTTTCCAGGTACATTTCAACTTAAGGAGAGCATCAAATGACATTTAAAATTGTATGAGCCAAACAACTGTTCCACAACCCTAACCCTAACCCTAACCCTAACCCTAACCCTAACCCTAACCCTAACCCTAACCCTAACCCTAACCCTAACCCTAACCCTAACCCTAACCCTAACCCTAACCCTAACCCTAACCCTAACCCTAACCCTAACCCTAACCCTAACCCTAACTTCCTGGTACATTTCAACTTAAGGAGAGAACAAAAATGTGTTTTAAATTGTATTCAAAATCGTATAAGCCACACCCCTTTTGTTTCAGAAAACCCTCCCCCTCACCCTCATACTAGTTTCCAGGTACATTTCAACTTAAGGAGAGCATCAAATGACATTTAAAATTGTATGAGCCACACAACTGTTCTACAACCCAAACACAAACCCAAACCCTAACTACCTGGTACATTTCAACTTAAGGAGAGAACAAAAATGTTTTCAAAATCGTATAAGCCACACCCCTTTTCTGTCGGAAAACCCTCCCCCTCACCCTCATACTAGATTCCAGGTACATTTCAACTTAAGGAGAGCATCAAATGACATTTAAAATTGTATGAGCCACACAACTGTTCTACAACCCAAACACAAACCCAAACCCTAACTTCCTGGTACATTTCAACTTAAGGAGAGAACAAAAATGTGTTTAAAATTGTATTCAAAATCGTATAAGCCACACCCCTTTTCTGTCGGAAACCCTCCCCCTCACCCTCATACTAGTTTCCAGGTACATTTCAACTTAAGGAGAGCATCAAATGACATTTAAAATTGTATGAGCCACACCCTAACCCTAACCCTAACCCTAACCCTAACCCTAACCCTAACCCTAACCCTAACCCTAACCCTAACCCTAACCCTAACCCTAACCCTAACCCTAACCCTAACCCTAACCCTAACCCTAACCCTAACCCTGACTTCCTGGTACATTTCAACTTAAGGAGAGAACAAAAATGTGTTTAAAATTGTATTCAAAATCGTATAAGCCACACCCCTTTTGTTTCGGAAAACCCTCCCCCTCACCCTCATACTAGTTTCCAGGTACATTTCAACTTAAGGAGAGCATCAAATGACATTTAAAATTGTATGAGCCACACAACTGTTCCCTAACCCTAACCCTAACCCTAACCCTAACCCTAACCCTAACCCTAACCCTAACCCTAACCCTAACCCTAACCCTAACCCTAACCCTAACCCTAACCCTAACCCTAACCCTGACTTCCTGGTACATTTCAACTTAAGGAGAGAACAAAAATGTGTTTAAAATTGTATTCAAAATCGTATAAGCCACACCCCTTTTTTGTTGGAAAACCCTCCCCCTCACCCTCATACTAGTTTCCAGGTACATTTCAACTTAAGGAGAGCATCAAATGACATTTAAAATTGTATGAGCCAAACAACTGTTCCACAACCCTAACCCTAACCCTAACCCTAACCCTAACCCTAACCCTAACCCTAACCCTAACCCTAACCCTAACCCTAACCCTAACCCTAACCCTAACCCTAACCCTAACCCTAACCCTAACCCTAACCCTAACCCTAACCCTAACCCTAACCCTAACCCTAACCCTAACCCTAACTTCCTGGTACATTTCAACTTAAGGAGAGATCAAAAATGTGTTCAAAATCGTATTCAAAATCGTATAAGCCACACCCCTTTTCTGTCGGAAAACCCTCCCCCTCACCCTCATACTTGATTCCAGGTACATTTCAACTTAAGGAGAGCATCAAATGACATTTAAAATTGTATGAGCCACACAACTGTTCTACAACCCAAACACAAACCCAAACCCTAACTTCCTGGTACATTTCAACTTAAGGAGAGAACAAAAATGTGTTTAAAATTGTATTCAAAATCGTATAAGCCACACCCCTTTTCTGTCGGAAAACCCTCCCCCTCACCCTCATACTAGTTTCCAGGTACATTTCAACTTAAGGAAAGCATCAAATGACATTTAAAATTCTATGAGCCACACAACTGTTCTACAACCCAAACACAAACCCAAACCCTAACTACCTGGTACATTTCAACTTAAGGAGAGAACAAAAATGTGTTTAAAATTGTATTCAAAATCATATAAGCCACACCCCTTTTTTGTCGGGAAACCCTCCCCCTCACCCTCATACTAGTTTCCAGGTACATTTCAACTTAAGGAGAGCATCAAATGACATTTAAAATTGTATGAGCCACACAACTGTTCCCTAACCCTAACCCTAACCCTAACCCTAACCCTAACCCTAACCCTAACCCTAACCCTAACCCTAACCCTAACCCTAACCCTAACCCTAACCCTAACCCTAACCCTAACCCTAACCCTAACCCTAACCCTAACCCTAACTTCCTGGTACATTTCAACTTAAGGAGAGAACAAAAATGTGTTTTAAATTGTATTCAAAATCGTATAAGCCACACCCCTTTTGTTTCAGAAAACCCTCCCCCTCACCCTCATACTAGTTTCCAGGTACATTTCAACTTAAGGAGAGCATCAAATGACATTTAAAATTGTATGAGCCAAACAACTGTTCCACAACCCTAACCCTAACCCTAACCCTAACCCTAACCCTAACCCTAACCCTAACCCTAACCCTAACCCTAACCCTAACCCTAACCCTAACCCTAACCCTAACCCTAACTTCCTGGTACATTTCAACTTAAGGAGAGAACAAAAATGTGTTTTAAATTGTATTCAAAATCGTATAAGCCACACCCCTTTAGTTTCAGAAAATCCTACCCCTCACCCTCATACTAGTTTCCAGGTACATTTCAACTTAAGGAGAGCATCAAATGACATTTAAAATTGTATGAGCCAAACAACTGTTCCACAACCCTAACCCCAACCCCAACCCCAACCCCAACCCTAACCCTAACCCCAACCCTAACCCCAACCCTAACCCTAACTTCCTTGTACATTTCAACTTAAGGAGAGAACAAAAATGTGTTTTAAATTGTATTCAAAATCGTATAAGCCACACCCCTTTTGTTTCAGAAAACCCTCACCCTCATACTAGTTTCCAGGTACATTTCAACTTAAGGAGAGCATCAAATGACATTTAAAATTGTATGAGCCACACAACTGTTTAACCCTAACCCTAACCCTAACCCTAACCCTAACCCTAACCCTAACCCTAACCCTAACCCTAACCCTAACCCTAACCCTAACCCTAACCCTAACCCTAACCCTAACCCTAACCCTAACCCTAACTTCCTGGTACATTTCAACTTAAGGAGAGAACAAAAATGTGTTTTAAATTGTATTCAAAATCGTATAAGCCACACCCCTTTTGTTTCAGAAAACCCTCCCCCTCACCCTCATACTAGTTTCCAGGTACATTTCAACTTAAGGAGAGCATCAAATGACATTTAAAATTGTATGAGCCAAACAACTGTTCCACAACCCTAACCCTAACCCTAACCCTAACCCTAACCCTAACCCTAACCCTAACCCTAACCCTAACCCTAACCCTAACCCTAACCCTAACCCTAACCCTAACCCTAACCCTAACCCTAACCCTAACCCTAACCCTAACTTCCTGGTACATTTCAACTTAAGGAGAGAACAAAAATGTGTTTTAAATTGTATTCAAAATCGTATAAGCCACACCCCTTTAGTTTCAGAAAATCCTCCCCCTCACCCTCATACTAGTTTCCAGGTACATTTCAACTTAAGGAGAGCATCAAATGACATTTAAAATTGTATGAGCCAAACAACTGTTCCACAACCCTAACCCTAACCCTAACCCTAACCCTAACCCTAACCCTAACCCCAACCCCAACCCTAACCCCAACCCCAACCCCAACCCTAACCCTAACCCTAACCCTAACCCTAACTTCCTGGTACATTTCAACTTAAGGAGAGAACAAAAATGTGTTTTAAATTGTATTCAAAATCGTATAAGCCACACCACTTTTGTTTCAGAAAACCCTTCCCCCTCACCCTCATACTAGTTTCCAGGTACATTTCAACTTAAGGAGAGCATCAAATGACATTTAAAATTGTATGAGCCACACAACTGTTCTACAACCCAAACACAAACCCAAACCCTAACTACCTGGTACATTTCAACTTAAGGAGAGAACAAAAATGTTTTCAAAATCGTATAAGCCACACCCCTTTTCTGTCGGAAAACCCTCCTCCTCTCCCTCATACTAGATTCCAGGTACATTTCAACTTAAGGAGAGCATCAAATGACATTTAAAATTGTATGAGCCACACAACTGTTCTACAACCCAAACACAAACCCAAACCCTAACTTCCTGGTACATTTCAACTTAAGGAGAGAACAAAAATGTGTTTAAAATTGTATTCAAAATCATATAAGCCACACCCCTTTTTTGTCGGAAAACCCTCCCCCTCACCCTCATACTAGTTTCCAGGTACATTTCAACTTAAGGAGAGCATCAAATGACATTTAAAATTGTATGAGCCACACAACTGTTCTACAACCCAAACACAAACCCAAACCCTAACTTCCTGGTACATTTCAACTTAAGGAGAGAACAAAAATGTGTTTAAAATTGTATTCAAAATCGTATAAGCCACACCCCTTTTCTGTCGGAAAACCCTCCCCCTCACCCTCATACTAGTTTCCAGGTACATTTCAACTTAAGGAGAGCATCAAATGACATTTAAAATTGTATGAGCCACACAACTGTTCTACAACCCAAACACAAACCCAAACCCTAACTTCCTGGTACATTTCAACTTAAGGAGAGAACAAAAATGTGTTTAAAATTGTATTCAAAATCGTATAAGCCACACCCCTTTTCTGTCGGAAAACCCTCCCCCTCACCCTCATACTAGTTTCCAGGTACATTTCAACTTAAGGAGAGCATCAAATGACATTTAAAATTGTATGAGCCACACAACTGTTCTACAACCCAAACACAAACCCAAACCCTAACTACCTGGTACATTTCAATTTAAGGAGAGATCAAAAATGTGTTCAAAATCGTATTCAAAATCATATAAGCCACACCCCTTTTTTGTCGGGAAACCCTCCCCCTCACCCTCATACTAGTTTCCAGGTACATTTCAACTTAAGGAGAGCATCAAATGACATTTAAAATTGTATGAGCCAAACAACTGTTCCACAACCCTAACCCTAACCCTAACCCTAACCCTAACCCTAACCCTAACCCTAACCCTAACCCTAACCCTAACCCTAACCCTAACCCTAACCCTAACCCTAACCCTAACCCTAACCCTAACCCTAACCCTAACCCTAACCCTAACCCTAACCCTAACCTCCTGGTACATTTCAACTTAAGGAGAGAACAAAAATGTGTTCAAAATCGTATAAGCCACACCCCTTTTCTGTCGGAAAACCCTCCCCCTCACCCTCATACTAGTTTCCAGGTACTTAAGGAGAGCATCAAATGACATTTAAAATTGTATGAGCCACACAACTGTACCCTAACCCTAACCCTAACCCTAACCCTAACCCTAACCCTAACCCTAACCCTAACCCTAACCCTAACTTCCTGGTACATTTCAACTTAAGGAGAGAACAAAAATGTGTTTTAAATTGTATTCAAAATCGTATAAGCCACACCCCTTTTGTTTCAGAAAACCCTCCCCCTCACCCTCATACTAGTTTCCAGGTAAATTTCAACTTAAGGAGAGCATCAAATGACATTTAAAATTGTATGAGCCAAACAACTGTTCCACAACCCTAACCCTAACCCTAACCCTAACCCTAACCCTAACCCTAACCCTAACCCTAACCCTAACCCTAACCCTAACCCTAACCCTAACCCTAACCCTAACCCTAACCCTAACTTCCTGGTACATTTCAACTTAAGGAGAGAACAAAAATGTGTTTTAAATTGTATTCAAAATCGTATAAGCCACACCCCTTTGGTTTCAGAAAACCCTCCCCCTCACCCTCATACTAGTTTCCAGGTACATTTCAACTTAAGGAGAGCATCAAATGACATTTAAAATTGTATGAGCCAAACAACTGTTCCACAACCCTAACCCTAACCCTAACCCTAACCCTAACCCTAACCCTAACCCTAACCCTAACCCTAACCCTAACCCTAACCCTAACCCTAACCCTAACCCTAACCCTAACCCTAACCCTAACCCTAACCCTAACCCTAACCCTAACCCTAACTTCCTGGTACATTTCAACTTAAGGAGAGAACAAAAATGTGTTTTAAATTGTATTCAAAATCGTATAAGCCACACCCCTTTAGTTTCAGAAAATCCTCCCCCTCACCCTCATACTAGTTTCCAGGTACATTTCAACTTAAGGAGAGCATCAAATGACATTTAAAATTGGATGAGCCAAACAACTGTTCCACAACCCTAACCCTAACCCTAACCCTAACCCTAACCCTAACCCTAACCCTAACTTCCTGGTACATTTCAACTTAAGGAGAGAACAAAAATGTGTTTTAAATTGTATTTAAAATCGTATAAGCCACACCCCTTTTGTTTCAGAAAACCCTCCCCCTCACCCTCATACTAGTTTCCAGGTACATTTCAACTTAAGGAGAGCATCAAATGACATTTAAAATTGTATGAGCCAAATAACTGTTCCACAACCCTAACCCTAACCCTAACCCTAACCCTAACCCTAACCCTAACCCTAACCCTAACCCTAACCCTAACCCTAACCCTAACCCTAACCCTAACCCTAACCCTAACCCTAACCCTAACCCTAACCTCCTGGTACATTTCAACTTAAGGAGAGAACAAAAATGTGTTCAAAATCGTATAAGCCACACCCCTTTTCTGTCGGAAAACCCTCACCCTTACCCTCATACTAGATTCCAGGTACATTTCAACTTAAGGAGAGCATCAAATGACATTTAAAATTGTATGAGCCACACAACTGTTCTACAACCCAAACACAAACCCAAACCCTAACTTCCTGGTACATTTCAACTTAAGGAGAGAACAAAAATGTGTTTAAAATTGTATTCAAAATCGTATAAGCCACACCCCTTTTCTGTCGGAAAACCCTCCCCCTCACCCTCATACTAGTTTCCAGGTACATTTCAACTTAAGGAGAGCATCAAATGACATTTAAAATTGTATGAGCCACACAACTGTTCTACAACCCAAACACAAACCCAAACCCTAACTACCTGGTACATTTCAACATAAGGAGAGAACAAAAATGTGTTTAAAATTGTATTCAAAATCATATAAGCCACACCCCTTTTTTGTCGGAAAACCCTCCCCCTCTTCCTCATACTAGTTTCCAGGTACATTTCAACTTAAGGAGAGCATCAAATGACATTTAAAATTGTATGAGCCACACAACCCTAACCCTAACCCTAACCCTAACCCTAACCCTAACCCTAACCCGACTTCCTGGTACATTTCAACTTATGGAGAGAACAAAAATGTGTTTAAAATTGTATTCAAAATCGTATAAGCCACACCCCTTTTGTTTCAGAAAACCCTCCCCCTCACCCTCATACTAGTTTCCAGGTACATTTCAACTTAAGGAGAGCATCAAATGACATTTAAAATTGTATGAGCCAAACAACTGTTCCACAACCCTAACCCTAACCCTAACCCTAACCCTAACCCTAACCTCCTGGTACATTTCAACTTAAGGAGAGAACAAAAATGTGTTCAAAATCGTATAAGCCACACCCCTTTTCTGTCGGAAAACCCTCCCCCTCACCCTCATACTAGTTTCCAGGTACTTAAGGAGAGCATCAAATGACATTTAAAATTGTATGAGCCACACAACTGTACCCTAACCCTAACCCTAACCCTAACCCTAACCCTAACCCTAACCCTAACCCTAAAACTTCCTGGTACATTTCAACTTAAGGAGAGAACAAAAATGTGTTTTAAATTGTATTCAAAATCGTATAAGCCACACCCCTTTTGTTTCAGAAAACCCTCCCCCTCACCCTCATACTAGTTTCCAGGTAAATTTCAACTTAAGGAGAGCATCAAATGACATTTAAAATTGTATGAGCCAAACAACTGTTCCACAACCCTAACCCTAACCCTAACCCTAACCCTAACCCTAACCCTAACCCTAACCCTAACCCTAACCCTAACCCTAACCCTAACCCTAACCCTAACCCTAACCCTAACCCTAACCCTAACCCTAACCCTAACCCTAACCCTAACCCTAACCCTAACTTCCTGGTACATTTCAACTTAAGGAGAGAACAAAAATGTGTTTTAAATTGTATTCAAAATCGTATAAGCCACACCCCTTTAGTTTCAGAAAATCCTCCCCCTCACCCTCATACTAGTTTCCAGGTACATTTCAACTTAAGGAGAGCATCAAATGACATTTAAAATTGGATGAGCCAAACAACTGTTCCACAACCCTAACCCTAACCCTAACCCTAACCCTAACCCTAACCCTAACCCTAACCCTAACCCTAACCCTAACCCTAACCCTAACCCTAACCCTAACCCTAACCCTAACCCTAACCCTAACCCTAACCCTAACCCTAACTTCCTGGTACATTTCAACTTAAGGAGAGAACAAAAATGTGTTTTAAATTGTATTTAAAATCGTATAAGCCACACCCCTTTTGTTTCAGAAAACCCTCCCCCTCACCCTCATACTAGTTTCCAGGTACATTTCAACTTAAGGAGAGCATCAAATGACATTTAAAATTGTATGAGCCAAATAACTGTTCCACAACCCTAACCCTAACCCTAACCCTAACCCTAACCCTAACCCTAACCCTAACCCTAACCCTAACCCTAACCCTAACCCTAACCCTAACCCTAACCCTAACCCTAACCCTAACCCTAACCCTAACCCTAACCCTAACCCTAACCTCCTGGTACATTTCAACTTAAGGAGAGAACAAAAATGTGTTCAAAATCGTATAAGCCACACCCCTTTTCTGTCGGAAAACCCTCACCCTTACCCTCATACTAGATTCCAGGTACATTTCAACTTAAGGAGAGCATCAAATGACATTTAAAATTGTATGAGCCACACAACTGTTCTACAACCCAAACACAAACCCAAACCCTAACTTCCTGGTACATTTCAACTTAAGGAGAGAACAAAAATGTGTTTAAAATTGTATTCAAAATCGTATAAGCCACACCCCTTTTCTGTCGGAAAACCCTCCCCCTCACCCTCATACTAGTTTCCAGGTACATTTCAACTTAAGGAGAGCATCAAATGACATTTAAAATTGTATGAGCCACACAACTGTTCTACAACCCAAACACAAACCCAAACCCTAACTACCTGGTACATTTCAACATAAGGAGAGAACAAAAATGTGTTTAAAATTGTATTCAAAATCATATAAGCCACACCCCTTTTTTGTCGGAAAACCCTCCCCCTCTTCCTCATACTAGTTTCCAGGTACATTTCAACTTAAGGAGAGCATCAAATGACATTTAAAATTGTATGAGCCACACAACTGTTCTACAACCCAAACACAAACCCAAACCCTAACTTCCTGGTACATTTCAACTTAAGGAGAGAACAAAAATGTGTTTAAAATTGTATTCAAAATCGTATAAGCCACACCCCTTTTCTGTCGGAAAACCCTCCCCCTCACCCTCATACTAGTTTCCAGGTACATTTCAACTTAAGGAGAGCATCAAATGACATTTAAAATTGTATGAGCCACACAACTGTTCTACAACCCAAACACAAACCCAAACCCTAACTACCTGGTACATTTCAACATAAGGAGAGAACAAAAATGTGTTTAAAATTGTATTCAAAATCATATAAGCCACACCCCTTTTTTGTCGGAAAACCCTCCCCCTCTTCCTCATACTAGTTTCCAGGTACATTTCAACTTAAGGAGAGCATCAAATGACATTTAAAATTGTATGAGCCACACAACCCTAACCCTAACCCTAACCCTAACCCTAACCCTAACCCTAACCCGACTTCCTGGTACATTTCAACTTATGGAGAGAACAAAAATGTGTTTAAAATTGTATTCAAAATCGTATAAGCCACACCCCTTTTGTTTCAGAAAACCCTCCCCCTCACCCTCATACTAGTTTCCAGGTACATTTCAACTTAAGGAGAGCATCAAATGACATTTAAAATTGTATGAGCCAAACAACTGTTCCACAACCCTAACCCTAACCCTAACCCTAACCCTAACCCTAACCTCCTGGTACATTTCAACTTAAGGAGAGAACAAAAATGTGTTCAAAATCGTATAAGCCACACCCCTTTTCTGTCGGAAAACCCTCCCCCTCACCCTCATACTAGTTTCCAGGTACTTAAGGAGAGCATCAAATGACATTTAAAATTGTATGAGCCACACAACTGTACCCTAACCCTAACCCTAACCCTAACCCTAACCCTAACCCTAACCCTAACCCTAAAACTTCCTGGTACATTTCAACTTAAGGAGAGAACAAAAATGTGTTTTAAATTGTATTCAAAATCGTATAAGCCACACCCCTTTTGTTTCAGAAAACCCTCCCCCTCACCCTCATACTAGTTTCCAGGTAAATTTCAACTTAAGGAGAGCATCAAATGACATTTAAAATTGTATGAGCCAAACAACTGTTCCACAACCCTAACCCTAACCCTAACCCTAACCCTAACCCTAACCCTAACCCTAACCCTAACCCTAACCCTAACCCTAACCCTAACCCTAACCCTAACCCTAACCCTAACCCTAACCCTAACCCTAACTTCCTGGTACATTTCAACTTAAGGAGAGAACAAAAATGTGTTTTAAATTGTATTCAAAATCGTATAAGCCACACCCCTTTGGTTTCAGAAAACCCTCCCCCTCACCCTCATACTAGTTTCCAGGTACATTTTAACTTAAGGAGAGCATCAAATGACATTTAAAATTGTATGAGCCAAACAACTGTTCCACAACCCTAACCCTAACCCTAACCCTAACCCTAACCCTAACCCTAACCCTAACCCTAACCCTAACCCTAACCCTAACCCTAACCCTAACCCTAACCCTAACCCTAACCCTAACCCTAACCCTAACTTCCTGGTACATTTCAACTTAAGGAGAGAACAAAAATGTGTTTTAAATTGTATTCAAAATCGTATAAGCCACACCCCTTTAGTTTCAGAAAATCCTCCCCCTCACCCTCATACTAGTTTCCAGGTACATTTCAACTTAAGGAGAGCATCAAATGACATTTAAAATTGGATGAGCCAAACAACTGTTCCACAACCCTAACCCTAACCCTAACCCTAACCCTAACCCTAACCCTAACCCTAACCCTAACCCTAACCCTAACCCTAACCCTAACCCTAACCCTAACCCTAACCCTAACCCTAACCCTAACCCTAACCCTAACCCTAACTTCCTGGTACATTTCAACTTAAGGAGAGAACAAAAATGTGTTTTAAATTGTATTTAAAATCGTATAAGCCACACCCCTTTTGTTTCAGAAAACCCTCCCCCTCACCCTCATACTAGTTTCCAGGTACATTTCAACTTAAGGAGAGCATCAAATGACATTTAAAATTGTATGAGCCAAACAACTGTTCCACAACCCTAACCCTAACCCTAACCCTAACCCTAACCCTAACCCTAACCCTAACCCTAACCCTAACCCTAACCCTAACCCTAACCCTAACCCTAACCCTAACCCTAACCCTAACCCTAACCCTAACCCTAACCTCCTGGTACATTTCAACTTAAGGAGAGAACAAAAATGTGTTCAAAATCGTATAAGCCACACCCCTTTTCTGTCGGAAAACCCTCACCCTTACCCTCATACTAGATTCCAGGTACATTTCAACTTAAGGAGAGCATCAAATGACATTTAAAATTGTATGAGCCACACAACTGTTCTACAACCCAAACACAAACCCAAACCCTAACTTCCTGGTACATTTCAACTTAAGGAGAGAACAAAAATGTGTTTAAAATTGTATTCAAAATCGTATAAGCCACACCCCTTTTCTGTCGGAAAACCCTCCCCCTCACCCTCATACTAGTTTCCAGGTACATTTCAACTTAAGGAGAGCATCAAATGACATTTAAAATTGTATGAGCCACACAACTGTTCTACAACCCAAACACAAACCCAAACCCTAACTACCTGGTACATTTCAACATAAGGAGAGAACAAAAATGTGTTTAAAATTGTATTCAAAATCATATAAGCCACACCCCTTTTTTGTCGGAAAACCCTCCCCCTCTTCCTCATACTAGTTTCCAGGTACATTTCAACTTAAGGAGAGCATCAAATGACATTTAAAATTGTATGAGCCACACAACCCTAACCCTAACCCTAACCCTAACCCTAACCCTAACCCGACTTCCTGGTACATTTCAACTTATGGAGAGAACAAAAATGTGTTTAAAATTGTATTCAAAATCGTATAAGCCACACCCCTTTTGTTTCAGAAAACCCTCCCCCTCACCCTCATACTAGTTTCCAGGTACATTTCAACTTAAGGAGAGCATCAAATGACATTTAAAATTGTATGAGCCACACAACTGTTTAACCCTAACCCTAACCCTAACCCTAACCCTAACCCTAACCCTAACCCTAACCCTAACCCTAACCCTAACCCTAACCCTAACCCTAACCCTAACCCTAACCCTAACCCTAACCCTAACCCTAACCCTAACCCTAACCCTAACCCTAACTTCCTGGTACATTTCAACTTAAGGAGAGAACAAAAATGTGTTTAAAATTGTATTCAAAATCGTATAAGCCACACCCCTTTTCTGTCGGAAAACCCTCCCCCTCACCCTCATACTAGTTTCCAGGTACATTTCAACTTAAGGAGAGCATCAAATGACATTTAAAATTGTATGAGCCACACAACTGTTCTACAACCCAAACACAAACCCAAACCCTAACTACCTGGTACATTTCAACTTAAGGAGAGAACAAAAATGTGTTTAAAATTGTATTCAAAATCATATAAGCCACACCCCTTTTTTGTCGGAAAACCCTCCCCCTCACCCTCATACTAGTTTCCAGGTACATTTCAACTTAAGGAAAGCATCAAATGACATTTAAAATTCTATGAGCCACACAACTGTTCTACAACCCAAACACAAACCCAAACCCTAACTACCTGGTACATTTCAACTTAAGGAGAGAACAAAAATGTGTTTAAAATTGTATTCAAAATCATATAAGCCACACCCCTTTTTTGTCGGGAAACCCTCCCCCTCACCCTCATACTAGTTTCCAGGTACATTTCAACTTAAGGAGAGCATCAAATGACATTTAAAATTGTATGAGCCAAACAACTGTTCCACAACCCTAACCCTAACCCTAACCCTAACCCTAACCCTAACCCTAACCCTAACCCTAACCCTAACCCTAACCCTAACCCTAACCCTAACCCTAACCCTAACCCTAACCCTAACCCTAACCCTAACCTCCTGGTACATTTCAACTTAAGGAGAGAACAAAAATGTGTTCAAAATCGTATAAGCCACACCCCTTTTCTGTCGGAAAACCCTCCCCCTCACCCTCATACTAGTTTCCAGGTACTTAAGGAGAGCATCAAATGACATTTAAAATTGTATGAGCCACACAACTGTACCCTAACCCTAACCCTAACCCTAACCCTAACCCTAACCCTAACCCTAACCCTAACCCTAACCCTAACCCTAACCCTAACCCTAACCCTAACCCTAACTTCCTGGTACATTTCAACTTAAGGAGAGAACAAAAATGTGTTTTAAATTGTATTCAAAATCGTATAAGCCACACCCCTTTTGTTTCAGAAAACCCTCCCCCTCACCCTCATACTAGTTTCCAGGTAAATTTCAACTTAAGGAGAGCATCAAATGACATTTAAAATTGTATGAGCCAAACAACTGTTCCACAACCCTAACCCTAACCCTAACCCTACCCCTAACCCTAACCCTAACCCTAACTTCCTGGTACATTTCAACTTAAGGAGAGAACAAAAATGTGTTTTAAATTGTATTCAAAATCGTATAAGCCACACCCCTTTGGTTTCAGAAAACCCTCCCCCTCACCCTCATACTAGTTTCCAGGTACATTTCAACTTAAGGAGAGCATCAAATGACATTTAAAATTGTATGAGCCAAACAACTGTTCCACAACCCTAACCCTAACCCTAACCCTAACCCTAACCCTAACCCTAACCCTAACCCTAACCCTAACCCTAACCCTAACCCTAACCCTAACCCTAACCCTAACCCTAACCCTAACCCTAACTTCCTGGTACATTTCAACTTAAGGAGAGAACAAAAATGTGTTTTAAATTGTATTCAAAATCGTATAAGCCACACCCCTTTAGTTTCAGAAAATCCTCCCCCTCACCCTCATACTAGTTTCCAGGTACATTTCAACTTAAGGAGAGCATCAAATGACATTTAAAATTGGATGAGCCAAACAACTGTTCCACAACCCTAACCCTAACCCTAACCCTAACCCTAACCCTAACCCTAACCCTAACCCTAACCCTAACCCTAACCCTAACCCTAACCCTAACCCTAACCCTAACCCTAACCCTAACCCTAACCCTAACCCTAACTTCCTGGTACATTTCAACTTAAGGAGAGAACAAAAATGTGTTTTAAATTGTATTCAAAATCGTATAAGCCACACCCCTTTTCTGTCGGAAAACCCTCCCCCTCACCCTCATACTAGTTTCCAGGTACATTTCAACTTAAGGAGAGCATCAAATGACATTTAAAATTGTATGAGCCACACAACTGTTCTACAACCCAAACACAAACCCAAACCCTAACTACCTGGTACATTTCAACTTAAGGAGAGAACAAAAATGTGTTTAAAATTGTATTCAAAATCATATAAGCCACACCCCTTTTTTGTCGGAAAACCCTCCCCCTCACCCTCATACTAGTTTCCAGGTACATTTCAACTTAAGGAGAGCATCAAATGACATTTAAAATTGTATGAGCCACACAACTGTTCTACAACCCAAACACAAACCCAAACCCTAACTTCCTGGTACATTTCAACTTAAGGAGAGAACAAAAATGTGTTTAAAATTGTATTCAAAATCGTATAAGCCACACCCCTTTTCTGTCGGAAAACCCTCCCCCTCACCCTCATACTAGTTTCCAGGTACATTTCAACTTAAGGAGAGCATCAAATGACATTTAAAATTGTATGAGCCACACAACTGTTCTACAACCCAAACACAAACCCAAACCCTAACTTCCTGGTACATTTCAACTTAAGGAGAGAACAAAAATGTGTTTAAAATTGTATTCAAAATCGTATAAGCCACACCCCTTTTTTGTCGGAAAACCCTCCCCCTCACCCTCATACTAGTTTCCAGGTACATTTCAACTTAAGGAGAGCATCAAATGACATTTAAAATTGTATGAGCCACACAACTGTTCTACAACCCAAACACAAACCCAAACCCTAACTACCTGGTACATTTCAACTTAAGGAGAGATCAAAAATGTGTTCAAAATCGTATTCAAAATCATATAAGCCACACCCCTTTTCTGTCGGAAAACCCTCCCCCTCACCCTCATACTAGATTCCAGGTACATTTCAACTTAAGGAGAGCATCAAATGACATTTAAAATTGTATGAGCCACACAACTGTTCTACAACCCAAACACAAACCCAAACCCTAACTTCCTGGTACATTTCAACTTAAGGAGAGAACAAAAATGTGTTTAAAATTGTATTCAAAATTGTATAAGCCACACCCCTTTTCTGTCGGAAAACCCTCCCCCTCACCCTCATACTAGTTTCCAGGTACATTTCAACTTAAGGAAAGCATCAAATGACATTTAAAATTCTATGAGCCACACAACTGTTCTACAACCCAAACACAAACCCAAACCCTAACTACCTGGTACATTTCAACTTAAGGAGAGAACAAAAATGTGTTTAAAATTGTATTCAAAATCATATAAGCCACACCCCTTTTTTGTCGGGAAACCCTCCCCCTCACCCTCATACTAGTTTCCAGGTACATTTCAACTTAAGGAGAGCATCAAATGACATTTAAAATTGTATGAGCCAAACAACTGTTCCACAACCCTAACCCTAACCCTAACCCTAACCCTAACCCTAACCCTAACCCTAACCCTAACCCTAACCCTAACCCTAACCCTAACCCTAACCCTAACCCTAACCCTAACCCTAACCCTAACCTCCTGGTACATTTCAACTTAAGGAGAGAACAAAAATGTGTTCAAAATCGTATAAGCCACACCCCTTTTCTGTCGGAAAACCCTCCCCCTCACCCTCATACTAGTTTCCAGGTACTTAAGGAGAGCATCAAATGACATTTAAAATTGTATGAGCCACACAACTGTACCCTAACCCTAACCCTAACCCTAACCCTAACCCTAACCCTAACCCTAACCCTAACCCTAACCCTAACCCTAACCCTAACTTCCTGGTACATTTCAACTTAAGGAGAGAACAAAAATGTGTTTTAAATTGTATTCAAAATCGTATAAGCCACACCCCTTTTGTTTCAGAAAACCCTCCCCCTCACCCTCATACTAGTTTCCAGGTAAATTTCAACTTAAGGAGAGCATCAAATGACATTTAAAATTGTATGAGCCAAACAACTGTTCCACAACCCTAACCCTAACCCTAACCCTAACCCTACCCCTAACCCTAACCCTAACCCTAACTTCCTGGTACATTTCAACTTAAGGAGAGAACAAAAATGTGTTTTAAATTGTATTCAAAATCGTATAAGCCACACCCCTTTGGTTTCAGAAAACCCTCCCCCTCACCCTCATACTAGTTTCCAGGTACATTTCAACTTAAGGAGAGCATCAAATGACATTTAAAATTGTATGAGCCAAACAACTGTTCCACAACCCTAACCCTAACCCTAACCCTAACCCTAACCCTAACCCTAACCCTAACCCTAACCCTAACCCTAACCCTAACCCTAACCCTAACCCTAACCCTAACCCTAACCCTAACCCTAACCCTAACCCTAACTTCCTGGTACATTTCAACTTAAGGAGAGAACAAAAATGTGTTTTAAATTGTATTCAAAATCGTATAAGCCACACCCCTTTAGTTTCAGAAAATCCTCCCCCTCACCCTCATACTAGTTTCCAGGTACATTTCAACTTAAGGAGAGCATCAAATGACATTTAAAATTGGATGAGCCAAACAACTGTTCCACAACCCTAACCCTAACCCTAACCCTAACCCTAACCCTAACCCTAACCCTAACCCTAACCCTAACCCTAACCCTAACCCTAACCCTAACCCTAACCCTAACCCTAACCCTAACCCTAACCCTAACCCTAACCCTAACCCTAACTTCCTGGTACATTTCAACTTAAGGAGAGAACAAAAATGTGTTTTAAATTGTATTCAAAATCGTATAAGCCACACCCCTTTTCTGTCGGAAAACCCTCCCCCTCACCCTCATACTAGTTTCCAGGTACATTTCAACTTAAGGAGAGCATCAAATGACATTTAAAATTGTATGAGCCACACAACTGTTCTACAACCCAAACACAAACCCAAACCCTAACTACCTGGTACATTTCAACTTAAGGAGAGAACAAAAATGTGTTTAAAATTGTATTCAAAATCATATAAGCCACACCCCTTTTTTGTCGGAAAACCCTCCCCCTCACCCTCATACTAGTTTCCAGGTACATTTCAACTTAAGGAGAGCATCAAATGACATTTAAAATTGTATGAGCCACACAACTGTTCTACAACCCAAACACAAACCCAAACCCTAACTTCCTGGTACATTTCAACTTAAGGAGAGAACAAAAATGTGTTTAAAATTGTATTCAAAATCGTATAAGCCACACCCCTTTTCTGTCGGAAAACCCTCCCCCTCACCCTCATACTAGTTTCCAGGTACATTTCAACTTAAGGAGAGCATCAAATGACATTTAAAATTGTATGAGCCACACAACTGTTCTACAACCCAAACACAAACCCAAACCCTAACTTCCTGGTACATTTCAACTTAAGGAGAGAACAAAAATGTGTTTAAAATTGTATTCAAAATCGTATAAGCCACACCCCTTTTTTGTCGGAAAACCCTCCCCCTCACCCTCATACTAGTTTCCAGGTACATTTCAACTTAAGGAGAGCATCAAATGACATTTAAAATTGTATGAGCCACACAACTGTTCTACAACCCAAACACAAACCCAAACCCTAACTACCTGGTACATTTCAACTTAAGGAGAGATCAAAAATGTGTTCAAAATCGTATTCAAAATCATATAAGCCACACCCCTTTTCTGTCGGAAAACCCTCCCCCTCACCCTCATACTAGATTCCAGGTACATTTCAACTTAAGGAGAGCATCAAATGACATTTAAAATTGTATGAGCCACACAACTGTTCTACAACCCAAACACAAACCCAAACCCTAACTTCCTGGTACATTTCAACTTAAGGAGAGAACAAAAATGTGTTTAAAATTGTATTCAAAATTGTATAAGCCACACCCCTTTTCTGTCGGAAAACCCTCCCCCTCACCCTCATACTAGTTTCCAGGTACATTTCAACTTAAGGAAAGCATCAAATGACATTTAAAATTCTATGAGCCACACAACTGTTCTACAACCCAAACACAAACCCAAACCCTAACTACCTGGTACATTTCAACTTAAGGAGAGAACAAAAATGTGTTTAAAATTGTATTCAAAATCATATAAGCCACACCCCTTTTTTGTCGGGAAACCCTCCCCCTCACCCTCATACTAGTTTCCAGGTACATTTCAACTTAAGGAGAGCATCAAATGACATTTAAAATTGTATGAGCCAAACAACTGTTCCACAACCCTAACCCTAACCCTAACCCTAACCCTAACCCTAACCCTAACCCTAACCCTAACCCTAACCCTAACCCTAACCCTAACCCTAACCCTAACCCTAACCCTAACCCTAACCCTAACCCTAACCCTAACCCTAACCTCCTGGTACATTTCAACTTAAGGAGAGAACAAAAATGTGTTCAAAATCGTATAAGCCACACCCCTTTTCTGTCGGAAAACCCTCCCCCTCACCCTCATACTAGTTTCCAGGTACATTTTAACTTAAGGAGAGCATCAAATGACATTTAAAATTGTATGAGCCACACAACTGTTCCCTAACCCTAACCCTAACCCTAACCCTAACCCTAACCCTAACCCTAACCTCCTGGTACATTTCAACTTAAGGAGAGAACAAAAATGTGTTCAAAATCGTATAAGCCACACCCCTTTTCTGTCGGAAAACCCTCCCCCTCACCCTCATACTAGTTTCCAGGTACATTTCAACTTAAGGAGAGCATCAAATGACATTTAAAATTGTATGAGCCACACAACTGTTCTACAACCCAAACACAAACCCAAACCCTAACTACCTGGTACATTTCAACTTAAGGAGAGAACAAAAATGTGTTTAAAATTGTATTCAAAATCATATAAGCCACACCCCTTTTTTGTCGGAAAACCCTCCCCCTCACCCTCATACTAGTTTCCAGGTACATTTCAACTTAAGGAGAGCATCAAATGACATTTAAAATTGTATGAGCCACACAACTGTTTAATCCTAACCCTAACCCTAACCCTAACCCTAACCCTAACCCTAACCCTAACCCTAACCCTAACCCTAACCCTAACCCTAACCCTAACCCTAACCCTAACCCTAACCCTAACCCTAACCCTAACTTCCTGGTACATTTCAACTTAAGGAGAGAACAAAAATGTGTTTTAAATTGTATTCAAAATCGTATAAGCCACACCCCTTTTGTTTCAGAAAACCCTCCCCCTCACCCTCATACTAGTTTCCAGGTACATTTCAACTTAAGGAGAGCATCAAATGACATTTAAAATTGTATAAGCCAAACAACTGTTCCACAACCCTAACCCTAACCCTAACCCTAACCCTAACCCTAACCCTAACCCTAACCCTAACCCTAACCCTAACCCTAACCCTAACCCTAACCCTAACCCTAACCCTAACCCTAACCCTAACCCTAACCCTAACCCTAACCCTAACCCTAACTTCCTGGTACATTTCAACTTAAGGAGAGAACAAAAATGTGTTTTAAATTGTATTCAAAATCGTATAAGCCACACCCCTTTTTTGTCGGAAAACCCTCCCCCTCACCCTCATACTAGTTTCCAGGTACATTTCAACTTAAGGAGAGCATCAAATGACATTTAAAATTGTATGAGCCAAACAACTGTTCCACATCCCTCACCCTCACCCTCAAACTTCCTGGTACATTTCAACTTAACGAGAGAACAAAAATGTGTTTAAAATTGTATTCAAAATCGTAAAAGCCACACCCCTTTTGTTTCGGAAAACCCTCCCCCTCACCCTCATACTAGTTTCCAGGTACATTTCAACTTAAGGAGAGCATCAAATGCCATTTAAAATTGTATGAGCCAAACAACTGTTCCACAACCCTAACCCTAACAATAACCCTAACCCTAACCCTAACCCTAACCCTAACCCTAACCCTAACCCTAACCCTAACCCTAACCCTAACCCTAACCCTAACCCTAACCCTAACTTCCTGGTACATTTCAACTTAAGGAGAGAACAAAAATGTGTTTAAAATTGTATTTAAAATCGTATAAGCCACACCCCTTTTGTTTCGGAAAACCCTCCCCCTCACCCTCATACTAGTTTCCAGGTACATTTCAACTTAAGGAGAGCATCAAATGACATTTAAAATTGTATGAGCCACACAACTGTTCTACAACCCAAACACAAACCCAAACCCTAACTACCTGGTACATTTCAACTTAAGGAGAGAACAAAAATGTGTTTAAAATTGTATTCAAAATCATATAAGCCACACCCCTTTTTTGTCGGAAAACCCTCCCCCTCACCCTCATACTAGTTTCCAGGTACATTTCAACTTAAGGAGAGCATCAAATGACATTTAAAATTGTATGAGCCACACAACTGTTCTACAACCCAAACACAAACCCAAACCCTAACTTCCTGGTACATTTCAACTTAAGGAGAGAACAAAAATGTGTTTAAAATTGTATTCAAAATCGTATAAGCCACACCCCTTTTCTGTCGGAAAACCCTCCCCCTCACCCTCATACTAGTTTCCAGGTACATTTCAACTTAAGGAGAGCATCAAATGACATTTAAAATTGTATGAGCCACACAACTGTTCTACAACCCAAACACAAACCCAAACCCTAACTTCCTGGTACATTTCAACTTAAGGAGAGAACAAAAATGTGTTTAAAATTGTATTCAAAATCGTATAAGCCACACCCCTTTTTTGTCGGAAAACCCTCCCCCTCACCCTCATACTAGTTTCCAGGTACATTTCAACTTAAGGAGAGCATCAAATGACATTTAAAATTGTATGAGCCACACAACTGTTCTACAACCCAAACACAAACCCAAACCCTAACTACCTGGTACATTTCAACTTAAGGAGAGATCAAAAATGTGTTCAAAATCGTATTCAAAATCGTATAAGCCACACCCCTTTTCTGTCGGAAAACCCTCCCCCTCACCCTCATTCTAGATTCCAGGTACATTTCAACTTAAGGAGAGCATCAAATGACATTTAAAATTGTATGAGCCACACAACTGTTCTACAACCCAAACACAAACCCAAACCCTAACTTCCTGGTACATTTCAACTTAAGGAGAGAACAAAAATGTGTTTAAAATTGTATTCAAAATTGTATAAGCCACACCCCTTTTCTGTCGGAAAACCCTCCCCCTCACCCTCATACTAGTTTCCAGGTACATTTCAACTTAAGGAAAGCATCAAATGACATTTAAAATTCTATGAGCCACACAACTGTTCTACAACCCAAACACAAACCCAAACCCTAACTACCTGGTACATTTCAACTTAAGGAGAGAACAAAAATGTGTTTAAAATTGTATTCAAAATCATATAAGCCACACCCCTTTTTTGTCGGGAAACCCTCCCCCTCACCCTCATACTAGTTTCCAGGTACATTTCAACTTAAGGAGAGCATCAAATGACATTTAAAATTGTATGAGCCAAACAACTGTTCCACAACCCTAACCCTAACCCTAACCCTAACCCTAACCCTAACCCTAACCCTAACCCTAACCCTAACCCTAACCCTAACCCTAACCCTAACCCTAACCCTAACCCTAACCCTAACCCTAACCCTAACCCTAACCCTAACCCTAACCCTAACCTCCTGGTACATTTCAACTTAAGGAGAGAACAAAAATGTGTTCAAAATCGTATAAGCCACACCCCTTTTCTGTCGGAAAACCCTCCCCCTCACCCTCATACTAGTTTCCAGGTACATTTTAACTTAAGGAGAGCATCAAATGACATTTAAAATTGTATGAGCCACACAACTGTTCCCTAACCCTAACCCTAACCCTAACCCTAACCTCCTGGTACATTTCAACTTAAGGAGAGAACAAAAATGTGTTCAAAATCGTATAAGCCACACCCCTTTTCTGTCGGAAAACCCTCCCCCTCACCCTCATACTAGTTTCCAGGTACATTTCAACTTAAGGAGAGCATCAAATGACATTTAAAATTGTATGAGCCACACAACTGTTCTACAACCCAAACACAAACCCAAACCCTAACTACCTGGTACATTTCAACTTAAGGAGAGAACAAAAATGTGTTTAAAATTGTATTCAAAATCATATAAGCCACACCCCTTTTTTGTCGGAAAACCCTCCCCCTCACCCTCATACTAGTTTCCAGGTACATTTCAACTTAAGGAGAGCATCAAATGACATTTAAAATTGTATGAGCCACACAACTGTTTAACCCTAACCCTAACCCTAACCCTAACCCTAACCCTAACCCTAACCCTAACCCTAACCCTAACCCTAACCCTAACCCTAACCCTAACTTCCTGGTACATTTCAACTTAAGGAGAGAACAAAAATGTGTTTTAAATTGTATTCAAAATCGTATAAGCCACACCCCTTTTGTTTCAGAAAACCCTCACCCTCATACTAGTTTCCAGGTACATTTCAACTTAAGGAGAGCATCAAATGACATTTAAAATTGTATAAGCCAAACAACTGTTCCACAACCCTAACCCTAACCCTAACCCTAACCCTAACCCTAACCCTAACCCTAACCCTAACCCTAACCCTAACCCTAACCCTAACTTCCTGGTACATTTCAACTTAAGGAGAGAACAAAAATGTGTTTTAAATTGTATTCAAAATCGTATAAGCCACACCCCTTTTTTGTCGGAAAACCCTCCCCCTCACCCTCATACTAGTTTCCAGGTACATTTCAACTTAAGGAGAGCATCAAATGACATTTAAAATTGTATGAGCCAAACAACTGTTCCACATCCCTCACCCTCACCCTCAAACTTCCTGGTACATTTCAACTTAACGAGAGAACAAAAATGTGTTTAAAATTGTATTCAAAATCGTAAAAGCCACACCCCTTTTGTTTCGGAAAACCCTCCCCCTCACCCTCATACTAGTTTCCAGGTACATTTCAACTTAAGGAGAGCATCAAATGACATTTAAAATTGTATGAGCCAAACAACTGTTCCACAACCCTAACCCTAACAATAACAATAACCCTAACCCTAACCCTAACCCTAACCCTAACCCTAACCCTAACCCTAACCCTAACCCTAACCCTAACCCTAACCCTAACCCTAACCCTAACCCTAACTTCCTGGTACATTTCAACTTAAGGAGAGAACAAAAATGTGTTTAAAATTGTATTTAAAATCGTATAAGCCACACCCCTTTTGTTTCGGAAAACCCTCCCCCTCACCCTCATACTAGTTTCCAGGTACATTTCAACTTAAGGAGAGCATCAAATGACATTTAAAATTGTATGAGCCAAACAACTGTTCCACAACCCTAACCCTAACCCTAACCCTAACCCTAACCCTAACCCTAACCCTAACCCTAACCCTAACCCTAACCCTAACCCTAACCCTAACCCTAACCCTAACCCTAACCCTAACCCTAACCCTAACCCTAACCCTAACCCTAACCCTAACCCTAACCCTAACTTCCTGGTACAATTCAACTTAAGGAGAGAACAAAAATGTGTTCAAAATTGTATTCAAAATCGTATAAGCCACACCCCTTTTCTGTCGGAAAACGATCCCTCTCACCCTCATACTAGTTTCCAGGTACATTTCAACTTAAGGAGAGCATCAAATGACATTTAAAATTGTATGAGCCACACAACTGTTCTACAACCCAAACACAAACCCAAACCCTAACTTACTGGTACATTTCGACTTAAGGAGAGAACAAAAATGTGTTTAAAATTGTATTCAAAATCGTGTAAGCCACACCCCTTTTTTGTCGGAAAACCCTCCCCCTCACCCTCATACTAGTTTCCAGGTACATTTCAACTTAAGGAGAGCATCAAATGACATTTAAAATTGTATGAGCCACACAACTGTACCCTAACCCTAACCCTAACCCTAACCCTAACCCTAACCCTAACCCTAACCCTAACCCTAACCCTAACTTCCTGGTACATTTCAACTTAAGGAGAGAACAAAAATGTGTTTTAAATTGTATTTAAAATCGTATAAGCCACACCCCTTTTGTTTCAGAAAACCCTCCCCCTCACCCTCATACTAGTTTCCAGGTACATTTCAACTTAAGGAGAGAACAAAAATGTGTTCAAAATCGTATAAGCCACACCCCTTTTCTGTCGGAAAACCCTCACCCTTACCCTCATACTAGATTCCAGGTACATTTCAACTTAAGGAGAGCATCAAATGACATTTAAAATTGTATGAGCCACACAACTGTTCTACAACCCAAACACAAACCCAAACCCTAACTTCCTGGTACATTTCAACTTAAGGAGAGAACAAAAATGTGTTTAAAATTGTATTCAAAATCGTATAAGCCACACCCCTTTTCTGTCGGAAAACCCTCCCCCTCACCCTCATACTAGTTTCCAGGTACATTTCAACTTAAGGAGAGCATCAAATGACATTTAAAATTGTATGAGCCACACAACTGTTCTACAACCCAAACACAAACCCAAACCCTAACTACCTGGTACATTTCAACATAAGGAGAGAACAAAAATGTGTTTAAAATTGTATTCAAAATCATATAAGCCACACCCCTTTTTTGTCGGAAAACCCTCCCCCTCTTCCTCATACTAGTTTCCAGGTACATTTCAACTTAAGGAGAGCATCAAATGACATTTAAAATTGTATGAGCCACACAACCCTAACCCTAACCCTACCCTAACCCTAACCCTAACCCGACTTCCTGGTACATTTCAACTTATGGAGAGAACAAAAATGTGTTTAAAATTGTATTCAAAATCGTATAAGCCACACCCCTTTTGTTTCAGAAAACCCTCCCCCTCACCCTCATACTAGTTTCCAGGTACATTTCAACTTAAGGAGAGCATCAAATGACATTTAAAATTGTATGAGCCACACAACTGTTCTACAACCCAAACACAAACCCAAACCCTAACTTCCTGGTACATTTCAACTTAAGGAGAGAACAAAAATGTGTTTAAAATTGTATTCAAAATCGTATAAGCCACACCCCTTTTCTGTCGGAAAACCCTCCCCCTCACCCTCATACTAGTTTCCAGGTACATTTCAACTTAAGGAGAGCATCAAATGACATTTAAAATTGTATGAGCCACACAACTGTTCTACAACCCAAACACAAACCCAAACCCTAACTTCCTGGTACATTTCAACTTAAGGAGAGAACAAAAATGTGTTTAAAATTGTATTCAAAATCGTATAAGCCACACCCCTTTTTTGTCGGAAAACCCTCCCCCTCACCCTCATACTAGTTTCCAGGTACATTTCAACTTAAGGAGAGCATCAAATGACATTTAAAATTGTATGAGCCACACAACTGTTCTACAACCCAAACACAAACCCAAACCCTAACTACCTGGTACATTTCAACTTAAGGAGAGATCAAAAATGTGTTCAAAATCGTATTCAAAATCGTATAAGCCACACCCCTTTTCTGTCGGAAAACCCTCCCCCTCACCCTCATTCTAGATTCCAGGTACATTTCAACTTAAGGAGAGCATCAAATGACATTTAAAATTGTATGAGCCACACAACTGTTCTACAACCCAAACACAAACCCAAACCCTAACTTCCTGGTACATTTCAACTTAAGGAGAGAACAAAAATGTGTTTAAAATTGTATTCAAAATTGTATAAGCCACACCCCTTTTCTGTCGGAAAACCCTCCCCCTCACCCTCATACTAGTTTCCAGGTACATTTCAACTTAAGGAAAGCATCAAATGACATTTAAAATTCTATGAGCCACACAACTGTTCTACAACCCAAACACAAACCCAAACCCTAACTACCTGGTACATTTCAACTTAAGGAGAGAACAAAAATGTGTTTAAAATTGTATTCAAAATCATATAAGCCACACCCCTTTTTTGTCGGGAAACCCTCCCCCTCACCCTCATACTAGTTTCCAGGTACATTTCAACTTAAGGAGAGCATCAAATGACATTTAAAATTGTATGAGCCAAACAACTGTTCCACAACCCTAACCCTAACCCTAACCCTAACCCTAACCCTAACCCTAACCCTAACCCTAACCCTAACCCTAACCCTAACCCTAACCCTAACCCTAACCCTAACCCTAACCCTAACCCTAACCCTAACCCTAACCTCCTGGTACATTTCAACTTAAGGAGAGAACAAAAATGTGTTCAAAATCGTATAAGCCACACCCCTTTTCTGTCGGAAAACCCTCCCCCTCACCCTCATACTAGTTTCCAGGTACATTTTAACTTAAGGAGAGCATCAAATGACATTTAAAATTGTATGAGCCACACAACTGTTCCCTAACCCTAACCCTAACCCTAACCCTAACCTCCTGGTACATTTCAACTTAAGGAGAGAACAAAAATGTGTTCAAAATCGTATAAGCCACACCCCTTTTCTGTCGGAAAACCCTCCCCCTCACCCTCATACTAGTTTCCAGGTACATTTCAACTTAAGGAGAGCATCAAATGACATTTAAAATTGTATGAGCCACACAACTGTTCTACAACCCAAACACAAACCCAAACCCTAACTACCTGGTACATTTCAACTTAAGGAGAGAACAAAAATGTGTTTAAAATTGTATTCAAAATCATATAAGCCACACCCCTTTTTTGTCGGAAAACCCTCCCCCTCACCCTCATACTAGTTTCCAGGTACATTTCAACTTAAGGAGAGCATCAAATGACATTTAAAATTGTATGAGCCACACAACTGTTTAACCCTAACCCTAACCCTAACCCTAACCCTAACCCTAACCCTAACCCTAACCCTAACCCTAACCCTAACCCTAACCCTAACCCTAACCCTAACCCTAACTTCCTGGTACATTTCAACTTAAGGAGAGAACAAAAATGTGTTTTAAATTGTATTCAAAATCGTATAAGCCACACCCCTTTTGTTTCAGAAAACCCTCACCCTCATACTAGTTTCCAGGTACATTTCAACTTAAGGAGAGCATCAAATGACATTTAAAATTGTATAAGCCAAACAACTGTTCCACAACCCTAACCCTAACCCTAACCCTAACCCTAACCCTAACCCTAACCCTAACCCTAACCCTAACCCTAACCCTAACCCTAACCCTAACCCTAACCCTAACCCTAACCCTAACCCTAACCCTAACCCTAACCCTAACCCTAACTTCCTGGTACATTTCAACTTAAGGAGAGAACAAAAATGTGTTTTAAATTGTATTCAAAATCGTATAAGCCACACCCCTTTTTTGTCGGAAAACCCTCCCCCTCACCCTCATACTAGTTTCCAGGTACATTTCAACTTAAGGAGAGCATCAAATGACATTTAAAATTGTATGAGCCAAACAACTGTTCCACATCCCTCACCCTCACCCTCAAACTTCCTGGTACATTTCAACTTAACGAGAGAACAAAAATGTGTTTAAAATTGTATTCAAAATCGTAAAAGCCACACCCCTTTTGTTTCGGAAAACCCTCCCCCTCACCCTCATACTAGTTTCCAGGTACATTTCAACTTAAGGAGAGCATCAAATGACATTTAAAATTGTATGAGCCAAACAACTGTTCCACAACCCTAACCCTAACAATAACAATAACCCTAACCCTAACCCTAACCCTAACCCTAACCCTAACCCTAACCCTAACCCTAACCCTAACCCTAACCCTAACTTCCTGGTACATTTCAACTTAAGGAGAGAACAAAAATGTGTTTAAAATTGTATTTAAAATCGTATAAGCCACACCCCTTTTGTTTCGGAAAACCCTCCCCCTCACCCTCATACTAGTTTCCAGGTACATTTCAACTTAAGGAGAGCATCAAATGACATTTAAAATTGTATGAGCCAAACAACTGTTCCACAACCCTAACCCTAACCCTAACCCTAACCCTAACCCTAACCCTAACCCTAACCCTAACCCTAACCCTAACCCTAACCCTAACCCTAACCCTAACCCTAACCCTAACCCTAACCCTAACCCTAACCCTAACCCTAACCCTAACCCTAACCCTAACTTCCTGGTACAATTCAACTTAAGGAGAGAACAAAAATGTGTTCAAAATTGTATTCAAAATCGTATAAGCCACACCCCTTTTCTGTCGGAAAACGATCCCTCTCACCCTCATACTAGTTTCCAGGTACATTTCAACTTAAGGAGAGCATCAAATGACATTTAAAATTGTATGAGCCACACAACTGTTCTACAACCCAAACACAAACCCAAACCCTAACTTACTGGTACATTTCGACTTAAGGAGAGAACAAAAATGTGTTTAAAATTGTATTCAAAATCGTGTAAGCCACACCCCTTTTTTGTCGGAAAACCCTCCCCCTCACCCTCATACTAGTTTCCAGGTACATTTCAACTTAAGGAGAGCATCAAATGACATTTAAAATTGTATGAGCCACACAACTGTACCCTAACCCTAACCCTAACCCTAACCCTAACCCTAACCCTAACCCTAACCCTAACCCTAACCCTAACCCTAACCCTAACTTCCTGGTACATTTCAACTTAAGGAGAGAACAAAAATGTGTTTTAAATTGTATTTAAAATCGTATAAGCCACACCCCTTTTGTTTCAGAAAACCCTCCCCCTCACCCTCATACTAGTTTCCAGGTACATTTCAACTTAAGGAGAGAACAAAAATGTGTTCAAAATCGTATAAGCCACACCCCTTTTCTGTCGGAAAACCCTCACCCTTACCCTCATACTAGATTCCAGGTACATTTCAACTTAAGGAGAGCATCAAATGACATTTAAAATTGTATGAGCCACACAACTGTTCTACAACCCAAACACAAACCCAAACCCTAACTTCCTGGTACATTTCAACTTAAGGAGAGAACAAAAATGTGTTTAAAATTGTATTCAAAATCGTATAAGCCACACCCCTTTTCTGTCGGAAAACCCTCCCCCTCACCCTCATACTAGTTTCCAGGTACATTTCAACTTAAGGAGAGCATCAAATGACATTTAAAATTGTATGAGCCACACAACTGTTCTACAACCCAAACACAAACCCAAACCCTAACTACCTGGTACATTTCAACATAAGGAGAGAACAAAAATGTGTTTAAAATTGTATTCAAAATCATATAAGCCACACCCCTTTTTTGTCGGAAAACCCTCCCCCTCTTCCTCATACTAGTTTCCAGGTACATTTCAACTTAAGGAGAGCATCAAATGACATTTAAAATTGTATGAGCCACACAACCCTAACCCTAACCCTACCCTAACCCTAACCCTAACCCGACTTCCTGGTACATTTCAACTTATGGAGAGAACAAAAATGTGTTTAAAATTGTATTCAAAATCGTATAAGCCACACCCCTTTTGTTTCAGAAAACCCTCCCCCTCACCCTCATACTAGTTTCCAGGTACATTTCAACTTAAGGAGAGCATCAAATGACATTTAAAATTGTATGAGCCACACAACTGTTCCCTAACCCTAACCCTAACCCTAACCCTAACCCTAACCCTAACCCTAACCCTAACCCTAACCCTAACCCTAACCCTAACCCTAACCCTAACCCTAACCCTAACCCTAACCCTAACCCTAACCCTAACCCTAACCCTAACCCTAACCCTAACCCTAACGCTAACCCTTACCCTAACCCTAACCCTAACTTCCTGGTACATTTCAACTTAAGGAGAGAACAAAAATGTGTTTAAAATTGTATTCAAAATCGTATAAGCCACACCCCTTTTCTGTCGGAAAACCCTCCCCCTCACCCTCATACTAGTTTCCAGGTACATTTCAACTTAAGGAGAGCATCAAATGACATTTAAAATTGTATGAGCCACACAACTGTTCTACAACCCAAACACAAACCCAAACCCTAACTACCTGGTACATTTCAACTTAAGGAGAGAACAAAAATGTGTTTAAAATTGTATTCAAAATCATATAAGCCACACCCCTTTTTTGTCGGAAAACCCTCCCCCTCTTCCTCATACTAGTTTCCAGGTACATTTCAACTTAAGGAGATCATCAAATGACATTTAAAATTGTATGAGCCACACAACCCTAACCCTAACCCTAACCCTAACCCTAACCCTAACCCTAACCCTAACCCTAACCCTAACCCTAACCCTAACCCTAACCCTAACCCTAACCCTAACCCTAACCCTAACCCTAACCCTAACCCTAACCCTGACTTCCTGGTACATTTCAACTTATGGAGAGAACAAAAATGTGTTTAAAATTGTATTCAAAATCGTATAAGCCACACCCCTTTTGTTTCGGAAAACCCTCCCCCTCACCCTCATACTAGTTTCCAGGTACATTTCAACTTAAGGAGAGCATCAAATGACATTTAAAATTGTATGAGCCACACAACTGTTCCCTAACCCTAACCCTAACCCTAACCCTAACCCTAACCCTAACCCTAACCCTAACCCTAACCCTAACCCTAACCCTAACCCTAACCCTAACCCTAACCCTAACCCTAACCCTAACCCTAACTTCCTGGTACATTTCAACTTAAGGAGAGAACAAAAATGTGTTCAAAATCGTAATCAAAATCGTATAAGCCACACCCCTTTTCTGTCGGAAAACCCTCCCCCTCACCCTCATACTAGATTCCAGGTACATTTCAACTTAAGGAGAGCATCAAATGACATTTAAAATTGTATGAGCCACACAACTGTTCTACAACCCAAACCCAAACCCAAACCCTAACTTCCTGGTACATTTCAACTTAAGGAGAGAACAAAAATGTGCTTAAAATTGTATTCAAAATCGTATAAGCCACACCCCTTTTTTGTCGGAAAACCCTCCCCCTCACCCTCATACTGGTTTCCAGGTACATTTCAACTTAAGGAGAGCATCAAATGACATTTAAAATTGTATGAGCCACACAACTGTTCCACAACCCTAACCCTAACCCTAACCCTAACCCTTACCCTTACCCTAACCCTAACCCTAACCCTAACCCTAACCCTAACCCTAACTTCCTGGTACATTTCAACTTAAGGAGAGAACAAAAATGTGTTTTAAATTGTATTCAAAATCGTATAAGCCACACCCCTTTTGTTTCAGAAAACCCTCCCCCTCACCCTCATACTAGTTTCCAGGTACATTTCAACTTAAGGAGAGCATCAAATGACATTTAAAATTGTATAAGCCAAACAACTGTTCCACAACCCTAACCCTAACCCTAACCCTAACCCTAACCCTAACCCTAACCCTAACCCTAACCCTAACCCTAACCCTAACCCTAACCCTAACCCTAACCCTAACCCTAACCCTAACCCTAACCCTAACCCCCTGGTACAATTCAACTTAAGGAGAGAACAAAATTGTATTCAAAATTGTATAAGCCACACCCCTTTTCTGTCGAAAAACCCTCCCCCTCACCCTCATACTAGTTTCCAGGTACATTTCAACTTAAGGAGAGCATCAAATGACATTTAAAATTGTATGAGCCACACAACTGTTCTACAACCCAAACACAAACGCAAACCCTAACTTCCTGGTACATTTCAACTTAAGGAGAGAACAAAAATGTGTTTCAAATTGTATTCAAAATCGTATAAGCCACACCCCTTTTTTGTCGGAAAACCCTCCCCCTCACCCTTTACAGGTACATTTCAACTTAAGGAGAGCATCAAATGACATTTAAAATTGTATGAGCCACACAACTGTTCCACAACCCTAACCCTAACCCTAACCCTAACCCTAACCCTAACCCTAACCCTAACCCTAACCCTAACCCTAACCCTAACCCTAACCCTAACCCTAACCCTAACCCTAACCCTAACCCTAACCCTAACCCTAACCCTAACCCTAACCCCCTGGTACAATTCAACTTAAGGAGAGAACAAAATTGTATTCAAAATTGTATAAGCCACACCCCTTTTCTGTCGAAAAACCCTCCCCCTCACCCTCATACTAGTTTCCAGGTACATTTCAACTTAAGGAGAGCATCAAATGACATTTAAAATTGTATGAGCCACACAACTGTTCTACAACCCAAACACAAACGCAAACCCTAACTTCCTGGTACAATTCAACTTAAGGAGAGAACAAAAATGTGTTCAAAATTGTATTCAAAATCGTATAAGCCACACCCCTTTTCTGTCGGAAAACGATCCCTCTCACCCTCATACTAGTTTCCAGGTACATTTCAACTTAAGGAGAGCATCAAATGACATTTAAAATTGTATGAGCCACACAACTGTTCTACAACCCAAACACAAACCCAAACCCTAACTTACTGGTACATTTCGACTTAAGGAGAGAACAAAAATGTGTTTAAAATTGTATTCAAAATCGTGTAAGCCACACCCCTTTTTTGTCGGAAAACCCTCCCCCTCACCCTCATACTAGTTTCCAGGTACATTTCAACTTAAGGAGAGCATCAAATGACATTTAAAATTGTATGAGCCACACAACTGTTCCACAACCCTAACCCTAACCCTAACCCTAACCCTAACCCTAACCCTAAAACTTCCTGATACATTTCAACTTAAGGAGAGAACAAAAATGTGTTTAAAATTGTATTCAAAATCGTATAAGCCACACCCCTTTTGTTTCGGAAAACCCTCCCCCTCACCCTCATACTAGTTTCCAGGTACATTTCAACTTAAGGAGAGCATCAAATGACATTTAAAATTGTATGAGCCAAACAACTGTTCCACTACCCTAACCCTAACCCTAACCCTAACCCTAACCCTAACCCTAACTTCCTGGTACATTTCAACTTAAGGAGAGATCAAAAATGTGTTCAAAATCGTATTCAAAATCGTATAAGCCACACCCCTTTTCTGTCGGAAAACCCTCCCCCTCACCCTCATACTAGATTCCAGGTACATTTCAACTTAAGGAGAGCATCAAATGACATTTAAAATTGTATGAGCCACACAACTGTTCTACAACCCAAACACAAACCCAAACCCTAACTTCCTGGTACATTTCAACTTAAGGAGAGAACAAAAATGTGTTTAAAATTGTATTCAAAATCGTATAAGCCACACCCCTTTTCTGTCGGAAAACCCTCCCCCTCACCCTCATACTAGTTTCCAGGTACATTTCAACTTAAGGAGAGCATCAAATGACATTTAAAATTGTATGAGCCACACAACTGTTCTACAACCCAAACACAAACCCAAACCCTAACTTCCTGGTACATTTCAACTTAAGGAGAGAACAAAAATGTGTTTAAAATTGTATTCAAAATCGTATAAGCCACACCCCTTTTCTGTCGGAAAACCCTCCCCCTCACCCTCATACTAGTTTCCAGGTACATTTCAACTTAAGGAGAGCATCAAATGACATTTAAAATTGTATGAGCCACACAACTGTTCTACAACCCAAACACAAACCCAAACCCTAACTTCCTGGTACATTTCAACTTAAGGAGAGAACAAAAATGTGTTTAAAATTGTATTCAAAATCGTATAAGCCACACCCCTTTTCTGTCGGAAAACCCTCCCCCTCACCCTCATACTAGTTTCCAGGTACATTTCAACTTAAGGAGAGCATCAAATGACATTTAAAATTGTATGAGCCACACAACTGTTCTACAACCCAAACACAAACCCAAACCCTAACTACCTGGTACATTTCAACTTAAGGAGAGATCAAAAATGTGTTCAAAATCGTATTCAAAATCGTATAAGCCACACCCCTTTTCTGTCGGAAAACCCTCCCCCTCACCCTCATACTAGATTCCAGGTACATTTCAACTTAAGGAGAGCATCAAATGACATTTAAAATTGTATGAGCCACACAACTGTTCTACAACCCAAACACAAACCCAAACCCTAACTTCCTGGTACATTTCAACTTAAGGAGAGAACAAAAATGTGTTAAAAATTGTATTCAAAATTGTATAAGCCACACCCCTTTTCTGTCGGAAAACCCTCCCCCTCACCCTCATACTAGTTTCCAGGTACATTTCAACTTAAGGAAAGCATCAAATGACATTTAAAATTCTATGAGCCACACAACTGTTCTACAACCCAAACACAAACCCAAACCCTAACTACCTGGTACATTTCAACTTAAGGAGAGAACAAAAATGTGTTTAAAATTGTATTCAAAATCATATAAGCCACACCCCTTTTTTGTCGGGAAACCCTCCCCCTCACCCTCATACTAGTTTCCAGGTACATTTCAACTTAAGGAGAGCATCAAATGACATTTAAAATTGTATGAGCCAAACAACTGTTCCACAACCCTAACCCTAACCCTAACCCTAACCCTAACCCTAACCCTAACCCTAACCCTAACCCTAACCCTAACCCTAACCCTAACCCTAAATCTAACCCTAACCCTAACCCTAACCCTAACCCTAACCCTAACCCTAACCCTAACCTCCTGGTACATTTCAACTTAAGGAGAGAACAAAAATGTGTTCAAAATCGTATAAGCCACACCCCTTTTCTGTCGGAAAACCCTCCCCCTCACCCTCATACTAGTTTCCAGGTACATTTCAACTTAAGGAGAGCATCAAATGACATTTAAAATTGTATGAGCCAAACAACTGTTCCACAACCCTAACCCTAACCCTAACCCTAACCCTAACCCTAACCCTAACCCTAACCCTAACCCTAACCCTAACCCTAACCCTAACCCTAACCCTAACCCTAACCCTAACCCTAACCCTAACCCTAACCCTAACCCTAACCCTAACCCTAACCCTAACCCTAACCTCCTGGTACATTTCAACTTAAGGAGAGAACAAAAATGTGTTCAAAATCGTATAAGCCACACCCCTTTTCTGTCGGAAAACCCTCCCCCTCACCCTCATACTAGTTTCCAGGTACATTTCAACTTAAGGAGAGCATCAAATGACATTTAAAATTGTATGAGCCACACAACTGTTCTACAACCCAAACACAAACCCAAACCCTAACTACCTGGTACATTTCAACTTAAGGAGAGAACAAAAATGTGTTTAAAATTGTATTCAAAATCATATAAGCCACACCCCTTTTTTGTCGGAAAACCCTCCCCCTCACCCTCATACTAGTTTCCAGGTACATTTCAACTTAAGGAGAGCATCAAATGACATTTAAAATTGTATGAGCCACACAACTGTTTAACCCTAACCCTAACCCTAACCCTAACCCTAACCCTAACCCTAACCCTAACCCTAACCCTAACCCTAACCCTAACCCTAACCCTAACCCTAACCCTAACCCTAACCCTAACCCTAACCCTAACCCTAACCCTAACTTCCTGGTACATTTCAACTTAAGGAGAGAACAAAAATGTGTTTTAAATTGTATTCAAAATCGTATAAGCCACACCCCTTTTGTTTCAGAAAACCCTCCCCCTCACCCTCATACTAGTTTCCAGGTACATTTCAACTTAAGGAGAGCATCAAATGACATTTAAAATTGTATAAGCCAAACAACTGTTCCACAACCCTAACCCTAACCCTAACCCTAACCCTAACCCTAACCCTAACCCTAACCCTAACCCTAACTTCCTGGTACATTTCAACTTAAGGAGAGAACAAAAATGTGTTTTAAATTGTATTCAAAATCGTATAAGCCACACCCCTTTTTTGTCGGAAAACCCTCCCCCTCACCCTCATACTAGTTTCCAGGTACATTTCAACTTAAGGAGAGCATCAAATGACATTTAAAATTGTATGAGCCAAACAACTGTTCCACATCCCTCACCCTCACCCTCAAACTTCCTGGTACATTTCAACTTAACGAGAGAACAAAAATGTGTTTAAAATTGTATTCAAAATCGTAAAAGCCACACCCCTTTTGTTTCGGAAAACCCTCCCCCTCACCCTCATACTAGTTTCCAGGTACATTTCAACTTAAGGAGAGCATCAAATGACATTTAAAATTGTATGAGCCAAACAACTGTTCCACAACCCTAACCCTAACAATAACCCTAACAATAACCCTAACCCTAACCCTAACCCTAACCCTAACCCTAACCCTAACCCTAACCCTAACCCTAACTTCCTGGTACATTTCAACTTAAGGAGAGAACAAAAATGTGTTTAAAATTGTATTTAAAATCGTATAAGCCACACCCCTTTTGTTTCGGAAAACCCTCCCCCTCACCCTCATACTAGTTTCCAGGTACATTTCAACTTAAGGAGAGCATCAAATGACATTTAAAATTGTATGAGCCAAACAACTGTTCCACAACCCTAACCCTAACCCTAACCCTAACCCTAACCCTAACCCTAACCCTAACCCTAACCCTAACCCTAACCCTAACCCTAACCCTAACCCTAACCCTAACCCTAACCCTAACCCTAACCCTAACCCTAACCCTAACCCTAACTTCCTGGTACAATTCAACTTAAGGAGAGAACAAAAATGTGTTCAAAATTGTATTCAAAATCGTATAAGCCACACCCCTTTTCTGTCGGAAAACGATCCCTCTCACCCTCATACTAGTTTCCAGGTACATTTCAACTTAAGGAGAGCATCAAATGACATTTAAAATTGTATGAGCCACACAACTGTTCTACAACCCAAACACAAACCCAAACCCTAACTTACTGGTACATTTCGACTTAAGGAGAGAACAAAAATGTGTTTAAAATTGTATTCAAAATCGTGTAAGCCACACCCCTTTTTTGTCGGAAAACCCTCCCCCTCACCCTCATACTAGTTTCCAGGTACATTTCAACTTAAGGAAAGCATCAAATGACATTTAAAATTGTATGAGCCACACAACTGTTCTACAACCCAAACACAAACCCAAACCCTAACTACCTGGTACATTTCAACTTAAGGAGAGATCAAAAATGTGTTCAAAATCGTATTCAAAATCGTATAAGCCACACCCCTTTTCTGTCGGAAAACCCTCCCCCTCACCCTCATACTAGATTCCAGGTACATTTCAACTTAAGGAGAGCATCAAATGACATTTAAAATTGTATGAGCCACACAACTGTTCTACAACCCAAACACAAACCCAAACCCTAACTTCCTGGTACATTTCAACTTAAGGAGAGAACAAAAATGTGTTTAAAATTGTATTCAAAATTGTATAAGCCACACCCCTTTTCTGTCGGAAAACCCTCCCCCTCACCCTCATACTAGTTTCCAGGTACATTTCAACTTAAGGAAAGCATCAAATGACATTTAAAATTCTATGAGCCACACAACTGTTCTACAACCCAAACACAAACCCAAACCCTAACTACCTGGTACATTTCAACTTAAGGAGAGAACAAAAATGTGTTTAAAATTGTATTCAAAATCATATAAGCCACACCCCTTTTTTGTCGGGAAACCCTCCCCCTCACCCTCATACTAGTTTCCAGGTACATTTAAACTTAAGGAGAGCATCAAATGACATTTAAAATTGTATGAGCCAAACAACTGTTCCACAACCCTAACCCTAACCCTAACCCTAACCCTAACCCTAACCCTAACCCTAACCCTAACCCTAACCCTAACCCTAACCCTAACCCTAACCCTAACCCTAACCCTAACCCTAACCCTAACCCTAACCCTAACCCTAACCCTAACCTCCTGGTACATTTCAACTTAAGGAGAGAACAAAAATGTGTTCAAAATCGTATAAGCCACACCCCTTTTCTGTCGGAAAACCCTCCCCCTCACCCTCATACTAGTTTCCAGGTACATTTTAACTTAAGGAGAGCATCAAATGACATTTAAAATTGTATGAGCCACACAACTGTTCCCTAACCCTAACCCTAACCCTAACCCTAACCCTAACCTCCTGGTACATTTCAACTTAGGGAGAGAACAAAAATGTGTTCAAAATCGTATAAGCCACACCCCTTTTCTGTAATAAAACCCTCCCCCTCACCCTCATACTAGTTTCCAGGTACATTTCAACTTAAGGAGAGCATCAAATGACATTTAAAATTGTATGAGCCACACAACTGTTCTACAACCCAAACACAAACCCAAACCCTAACTACCTGGTACATTTCAACTTAAGGAGAGAACAAAAATGTGTTTAAAATTGTATTCAAAATCATATAAGCCACACCCCTTTTTTGTCGGAAAACCCTCCCCCTCACCCTCATACTAGTTTCCAGGTACATTTCAACTTAAGGAGAGCATCAAATGACATTTAAAATTGTATGAGCCACACAACTGTTTAACCCTAACCCTAACCCTAACCCTAACCCTAACCCTAACCCTAACCCTAACCCTAACCCTAACCCTAACCCTAACCCTAACCCTAACCCTAACCCTAACCCTAACCCTAACCCTAACCCTAACCCTAACCCTAACCCTAACCCTAACCCTAACTTCCTGGTACATTTCAACTTAAGGAGAGAACAAAAATGTGTTTTAAATTGTATTTAAAATCGTATAAGCCACACCCCTTTTGTTTCAGAAAACCCTCCCCCTCACCCTCATACTAGTTTCCAGGTACATTTCAACTTAAGGAGAGAACAAAAATGTGTTCAAAATCGTATAAGCCACACCCCTTTTCTGTCGGAAAACCCTCACCCTTACCCTCATACTAGATTCCAGGTACATTTCAACTTAAGGAGAGCATCAAATGACATTTAAAATTGTATGAGCCACACAACTGTTCTACAACCCAAACACAAACCCAAACCCTAACTTCCTGGTACATTTCAACTTAAGGAGAGAACAAAAATGTGTTTAAAATTGTATTCAAAATCGTATAAGCCACACCCCTTTTCTGTCGGAAAACCCTCCCCCTCACCCTCATACTAGTTTCCAGGTACATTTCAACTTAAGGAGAGCATCAAATGACATTTAAAATTGTATGAGCCACACAACTGTTCTACAACCCAAACACAAACCCAAACCCTAACTACCTGGTACATTTCAACATAAGGAGAGAACAAAAATGTGTTTAAAATTGTATTCAAAATCATATAAGCCACACCCCTTTTTTGTCGGAAAACCCTCCCCCTCTTCCTCATACTAGTTTCCAGGTACATTTCAACTTAAGGAGAGCATCAAATGACATTTAAAATTGTATGAGCCACACAACCCTAACCCTAACCCTAACCCTAACCCTAACCCTAACCCTAACCCTAACCCGACTTCCTGGTACATTTCAACTTATGGAGAGAACAAAAATGTGTTTAAAATTGTATTCAAAATCGTATAAGCCACACCCCTTTTGTTTCAGAAAACCCTCCCCCTCACCCTCATACTAGTTTCCAGGTACATTTCAACTTAAGGAGAGCATCAAATGACATTTAAAATTGTATAAGCCAAACAACTGTTCCACAACCCTAACCCTAACCCTAACCCTAACCCTAACCCTAACCCTAACCCTAACCCTAACCCTAACCCTAACCCTAACCCTAACCCTAACCCTAACCCTAACCCTAACCCTAACCCTAACCCTAACTTCCTGGTACATTTCAACTTAAGGAGAGAACAAAAATGTGTTTTAAATTGTATTCAAAATCGTATAAGCCACACCCCTTTTTTGTCGGAAAACCCTCCCCCTCACCCTCATACTAGTTTCCAGGTACATTTCAACTTAAGGAGAGCATCAAATGACATTTAAAATTGTATGAGCCACACAACTGTTCTACAACCCAAACACAAACCCAAACCCTAACTTCCTGGTACATTTCAACTTAAGGAGAGAACAAAAATGTGTTTAAAATTGTATTCAAAATTGTATAAGCCACACCCCTTTTCTGTCGGAAAACCCTCCCCCTCACCCTCATACTAGTTTCCAGGTACATTTCAACTTAAGGAAAGCATCAAATGACATTTAAAATTCTATGAGCCACACAACTGTTCTACAACCCAAACACAAACCCAAACCCTAACTACCTGGTACATTTCAACTTAAGGAGAGAACAAAAATGTGTTTAAAATTGTATTCAAAATCATATAAGCCACACCCCTTTTTTGTCGGGAAACCCTCCCCCTCACCCTCATACTAGTTTCCAGGTACATTTAAACTTAAGGAGAGCATCAAATGACATTTAAAATTGTATGAGCCAAACAACTGTTCCACAACCCTAACCCTAACCCTAACCCTAACCCTAACCCTAACCCTAACCCTAACCCTAACCCTAACCCTAACCCTAACCCTAACCCTAACCCTAACCCTAACCCTAACCCTAACCCTAACCCTAACCCTAACCTCCTGGTACATTTCAACTTAAGGAGAGAACAAAAATGTGTTCAAAATCGTATAAGCCACACCCCTTTTCTGTCGGAAAACCCTCCCCCTCACCCTCATACTAGTTTCCAGGTACATTTTAACTTAAGGAGAGCATCAAATGACATTTAAAATTGTATGAGCCACACAACTGTTCCCTAACCCTAACCCTAACCCTAACCCTAACCCTAACCTCCTGGTACATTTCAACTTAAGGAGAGAACAAAAATGTGTTCAAAATCGTATAAGCCACACCCCTTTTCTGTAATAAAACCCTCCCCCTCACCCTCATACTAGTTTCCAGGTACATTTCAACTTAAGGAGAGCATCAAATGACATTTAAAATTGTATGAGCCACACAACTGTTCTACAACCCAAACACAAACCCAAACCCTAACTACCTGGTACATTTCAACTTAAGGAGAGAACAAAAATGTGTTTAAAATTGTATTCAAAATCATATAAGCCACACCCCTTTTTTGTCGGAAAACCCTCCCCCTCACCCTCATACTAGTTTCCAGGTACATTTCAACTTAAGGAGAGCATCAAATGACATTTAAAATTGTATGAGCCACACAACTGTTTAACCCTAACCCTAACCCTAACCCTAACCCTAACCCTAACCCTAACCCTAACCCTAACCCTAACCCTAACCCTAACCCTAACCCTAACCCTAACCCTAACCCTAACCCTAACCCTAACCCTAACCCTAACCCTAACTTCCTGGTACATTTCAACTTAAGGAGAGAACAAAAATGTGTTTTAAATTGTATTTAAAATCGTATAAGCCACACCCCTTTTGTTTCAGAAAACCCTCCCCCTCACCCTCATACTAGTTTCCAGGTACATTTCAACTTAAGGAGAGAACAAAAATGTGTTCAAAATCGTATAAGCCACACCCCTTTTCTGTCGGAAAACCCTCACCCTTACCCTCATACTAGATTCCAGGTACATTTCAACTTAAGGAGAGCATCAAATGACATTTAAAATTGTATGAGCCACACAACTGTTCTACAACCCAAACACAAACCCAAACCCTAACTTCCTGGTACATTTCAACTTAAGGAGAGAACAAAAATGTGTTTAAAATTGTATTCAAAATCGTATAAGCCACACCCCTTTTCTGTCGGAAAACCCTCCCCCTCACCCTCATACTAGTTTCCAGGTACATTTCAACTTAAGGAGAGCATCAAATGACATTTAAAATTGTATGAGCCACACAACTGTTCTACAACCCAAACACAAACCCAAACCCTAACTACCTGGTACATTTCAACATAAGGAGAGAACAAAAATGTGTTTAAAATTGTATTCAAAATCATATAAGCCACACCCCTTTTTTGTCGGAAAACCCTCCCCCTCTTCCTCATACTAGTTTCCAGGTACATTTCAACTTAAGGAGAGCATCAAATGACATTTAAAATTGTATGAGCCACACAACCCTAACCCTAACCCTAACCCTAACCCTAACCCTAACCCTAACCCTAACCCGACTTCCTGGTACATTTCAACTTATGGAGAGAACAAAAATGTGTTTAAAATTGTATTCAAAATCGTATAAGCCACACCCCTTTTGTTTCAGAAAACCCTCCCCCTCACCCTCATACTAGTTTCCAGGTACATTTCAACTTAAGGAGAGCATCAAATGACATTTAAAATTGTATAAGCCAAACAACTGTTCCACAACCCTAACCCTAACCCTAACCCTAACCCTAACCCTAACCCTAACCCTAACCCTAACCCTAACCCTAACCCTAACCCTAACCCTAACCCTAACCCTAACCCTAACCCTAACCCTAACCCTAACCCTAACCCTAACCCTAACCCTAACTTCCTGGTACATTTCAACTTAAGGAGAGAACAAAAATGTGTTTTAAATTGTATTCAAAATCGTATAAGCCACACCCCTTTTTTGTCGGAAAACCCTCCCCCTCACCCTCATACTAGTTTCCAGGTACATTTCAACTTAAGGAGAGCATCAAATGACATTTAAAATTGTATGAGCCACACAACTGTTCTACAACCCAAACACAAACCCAAACCCTAACTACCTGGTACATTTCAACTTAAGGAGAGAACAAAAATGTGTTTAAAATTGTATTCAAAATCATATAAGCCACACCCCTTTTTTGTCGGGAAACCCTCCCCCTCACCCTCATACTAGTTTCCAGGTACATTTAAACTTAAGGAGAGCATCAAATGACATTTAAAATTGTATGAGCCAAACAACTGTTCCACAACCCTAACCCTAACCCTAACCCTAACCCTAACCCTAACCCTAACCCTAACCCTAACCCTAACCCTAACCCTAACCCTAACCCTAACCCTAACCCTAACCCTAACCCTAACCCTAACCCTAACCCTAACCTCCTGGTACATTTCAACTTAAGGAGAGAACAAAAATGTGTTCAAAATCGTATAAGCCACACCCCTTTTCTGTCGGAAAACCCTCCCCCTCACCCTCATACTAGTTTCCAGGTACATTTTAACTTAAGGAGAGCATCAAATGACATTTAAAATTGTATGAGCCACACAACTGTTCCCTAACCCTAACCCTAACCCTAACCCTAACCCTAACCTCCTGGTACATTTCAACTTAAGGAGAGAACAAAAATGTGTTCAAAATCGTATAAGCCACACCCCTTTTCTGTAATAAAACCCTCCCCCTCACCCTCATACTAGTTTCCAGGTACATTTCAACTTAAGGAGAGCATCAAATGACATTTAAAATTGTATGAGCCACACAACTGTTCTACAACCCAAACACAAACCCAAACCCTAACTACCTGGTACATTTCAACTTAAGGAGAGAACAAAAATGTGTTTAAAATTGTATTCAAAATCATATAAGCCACACCCCTTTTTTGTCGGAAAACCCTCCCCCTCACCCTCATACTAGTTTCCAGGTACATTTCAACTTAAGGAGAGCATCAAATGACATTTAAAATTGTATGAGCCACACAACTGTTTAACCCTAACCCTAACCCTAACCCTAACCCTAACCCTAACCCTAACCCTAACCCTAACCCTAACCCTAACCCTAACCCTAACCCTAACCCTAACCCTAACCCTAACCCTAACCCTAACCCTAACTTCCTGGTACATTTCAACTTAAGGAGAGAACAAAAATGTGTTTTAAATTGTATTCAAAATCGTATAAGCCACACCCCTTTTGTTTCAGAAAACCCTCCCCCTCACCCTCATACTAGTTTCCAGGTACATTTCAACTTAAGGAGAGCATCAAATGACATTTAAAATTGTATAAGCCAAACAACTGTTCCACAACCCTAACCCTAACCCTAACCCTAACCCTAACCCTAACCCTAACCCTAACCCTAACCCTAACCCTAACCCTAACCCTAACCCTAACCCTAACCCTAACCCTAACCCTAACCCTAACTTCCTGGTACATTTCAACTTAAGGAGAGAACAAAAATGTGTTTTAAATTGTATTCAAAATCGTATAAGCCACACCCCTTTTTTGTCGGAAAACCCTCCCCCTCACCCTCATACTAGTTTCCAGGTACATTTCAACTTAAGGAGAGCATCAAATGACATTTAAAATTGTATGAGCCAAACAACTGTTCCACATCCCTCACCCTCACCCTCAAACTTCCTGGTACATTTCAACTTAACGAGAGAACAAAAATGTGTTTAAAATTGTATTCAAAATCGTAAAAGCCACACCCCTTTTGTTTCGGAAAACCCTCCCCCTCACCCTCATACTAGTTTCCAGGTACATTTCAACTTAAGGAGAGCATCAAATGACATTTAAAATTGTATGAGCCAAACAACTGTTCCACAACCCTAACCCTAACCCTAACCCTAACCCTAACCCTAACCCTAACCCTAACCCTAACCCTAACCCTAACCCTAACCCTAACCCTAACCCTAACTTCCTGGTACATTTCAACTTAAGGAGAGAACAAAAATGTGTTTAAAATTGTATTTAAAATCGTATAAGCCACACCCCTTTTGTTTCGGAAAACCCTCCCCCTCACCCTCATACTAGTTTCCAGGTACATTTCAACTTAAGGAGAGCATCAAATGACATTTAAAATTGTATGAGCCAAACAACTGTTCCACAACCCTAACCCTAACCCTAACCCTAACCCTAACCCTAACCCTAACCCTAACCCTAACCCTAACCCTAACCCTAACCCTAACCCTAACCCTAACCCTAACCCTAACCCTAACCCTAACCCTAACCCTAACCCTAACCCTAACCCTAACCCTAACCCTAACTTCCTGGTACAATTCAACTTAAGGAGAGAACAAAAATGTGTTCAAAATTGTATTCAAAATCGTATAAGCCACACCCCTTTTCTGTCGGAAAACGATCCCTCTCACCCTCATACTAGTTTCCAGGTACATTTCAACTTAAGGAGAGCATCAAATGACATTTAAAATTGTATGAGCCACACAACTGTTCTACAACCCAAACACAAACCCAAACCCTAACTTACTGGTACATTTCGACTTAAGGAGAGAACAAAAATGTGTTTAAAATTGTATTCAAAATCGTGTAAGCCACACCCCTTTTTTGTCGGAAAACCCTCCCCCTCACCCTCATACTAGTTTCCAGGTACATTTCAACTTAAGGAGAGCATCAAATGACATTTAAAATTGTATGAGCCACACAACTGTACCCTAACCCTAACCCTAACCCTAACCCTAACCCTAACCCTAACCCTAACCCTAACCCTAACCCTAACCCTAACCCTAACCCTAACCCTAACCCTAACCCTAACCCTAACCCTAACCCTAACCCTAACCCTAACTTCCTGGTACATTTCAACTTAAGGAGAGAACAAAAATGTGTTTTAAATTGTATTTAAAATCGTATAAGCCACACCCCTTTTGTTTCAGAAAACCCTCCCCCTCACCCTCATACTAGTTTCCAGGTACATTTCAACTTAAGGAGAGAACAAAAATGTGTTCAAAATCGTATAAGCCACACCCCTTTTCTGTCGGAAAACCCTCACCCTTACCCTCATACTAGATTCCAGGTACATTTCAACTTAAGGAGAGCATCAAATGACATTTAAAATTGTATGAGCCACACAACTGTTCTACAACCCAAACACAAACCCAAACCCTAACTTCCTGGTACATTTCAACTTAAGGAGAGAACAAAAATGTGTTTAAAATTGTATTCAAAATCGTATAAGCCACACCCCTTTTCTGTCGGAAAACCCTCCCCCTCACCCTCATACTAGTTTCCAGGTACATTTCAACTTAAGGAGAGCATCAAATGACATTTAAAATTGTATGAGCCACACAACTGTTCTACAACCCAAACACAAACCCAAACCCTAACTACCTGGTACATTTCAACATAAGGAGAGAACAAAAATGTGTTTAAAATTGTATTCAAAATCATATAAGCCACACCCCTTTTTTGTCGGAAAACCCTCCCCCTCTTCCTCATACTAGTTTCCAGGTACATTTCAACTTAAGGAGAGCATCAAATGACATTTAAAATTGTATGAGCCACACAACCCTAACCCTAACCCTAACCCTAACCCTAACCCTAACCCGACTTCCTGGTACATTTCAACTTATGGAGAGAACAAAAATGTGTTTAAAATTGTATTCAAAATCGTATAAGCCACACCCCTTTTGTTTCAGAAAACCCTCCCCCTCACCCTCATACTAGTTTCCAGGTACATTTCAACTTAAGGAGAGCATCAAATGACATTTAAAATTGTATGAGCCACACAACTGTTCCCTAACCCTAACCCTAACCCTAACCCTAACCCTAACCCTAACCCTAACCCTAACCCTAACCCTAACCCTAACCCTAACCCTAACCCTAACCCTAACCCTAACCCTAACCCTAACCCTTACCCTAACCCTAACCCTAACTTCCTGGTACATTTCAACTTAAGGAGAGAACAAAAATGTGTTTAAAATTGTATTCAAAATCGTATAAGCCACACCCCTTTTCTGTCGGAAAACCCTCCCCCTCACCCTCATACTAGTTTCCAGGTACATTTCAACTTAAGGAGAGCATCAAATGACATTTAAAATTGTATGAGCCACACAACTGTTCTACAACCCAAACACAAACCCAAACCCTAACTTCCTGGTACATTTCAACTTAAGGAGAGAACAAAAATGTGTTTAAAATTGTATTCAAAATCGTATAAGCCACACCCCTTTTCTGTCGGAAAACCCTCCCCCTCACCCTCATACTAGTTTCCAGGTACATTTCAACTTAAGGAGAGCATCAAATGACATTTAAAATTGTATGAGCCACACAACTGTTCTACAACCCAAACACAAACCCAAACCCTAACTTCCTGGTACATTTCAACTTAAGGAGAGAACAAAAATGTGTTTAAAATTGTATTCAAAATCGTATAAGCCACACCCCTTTTCTGTCGGAAAACCCTCCCCCTCACCCTCATACTAGTTTCCAGGTACATTTCAACTTAAGGAGAGCATCAAATGACATTTAAAATTGTATGAGCCACACAACTGTTCTACAACCCAAACACAAACCCAAACCCTAACTACCTGGTACATTTCAACTTAAGGAGAGATCAAAAATGTGTTCAAAATCGTATTCAAAATCGTATAAGCCACACCCCTTTTCTGTCGGAAAACCCTCCCCCTCACCCTCATACTAGATTCCAGGTACATTTCAACTTAAGGAGAGCATCAAATGACATTTAAAATTGTATGAGCCACACAACTGTTCTACAACCCAAACACAAACCCAAACCCTAACTTCCTGGTACATTTCAACTTAAGGAGAGAACAAAAATGTGTTTAAAATTGTATTCAAAATTGTATAAGCCACACCCCTTTTCTGTCGGAAAACCCTCCCCCTCACCCTCATACTAGTTTCCAGGTACATTTCAACTTAAGGAAAGCATCAAATGACATTTAAAATTCTATGAGCCACACAACTGTTCTACAACCCAAACACAAACCCAAACCCTAACTACCTGGTACATTTCAACTTAAGGAGAGAACAAAAATGTGTTTAAAATTGTATTCAAAATCATATAAGCCACACCCCTTTTTTGTCGGGAAACCCTCCCCCTCACCCTCATACTAGTTTCCAGGTACATTTCAACTTAAGGAGAGCATCAAATGACATTTAAAATTGTATGAGCCAAACAACTGTTCCACAACCCTAACCCTAACCCTAACCCTAACCCTAACCCTAACCCTAACCCTAACCCTAACCCTAACCCTAACCCTAACCCTAACCCTAACCCTAACCCTAACCCTAACCCTAACCCTAACCCTAACCCTAACCCTAACCCTAACCTCCTGGTACATTTCAACTTAAGGAGAGAACAAAAATGTGTTCAAAATCGTATAAGCCACACCCCTTTTCTGTCGGAAAACCCTCCCCCTCACCCTCATACTAGTTTCCAGGTACATTTTAACTTAAGGAGAGCATCAAATGACATTTAAAATTGTATGAGCCACACAACTGTTCCCTAACCCTAACCCTAACCCTAACCCTAACCCTAACCCTAACCCTAACCTCCTGGTACATTTCAACTTAAGGAGAGAACAAAAATGTGTTCAAAATCGTATAAGCCACACCCCTTTTCTGTCGGAAAACCCTCCCCCTCACCCTCATACTAGTTTCCAGGTACATTTCAACTTAAGGAGAGCATCAAATGACATTTAAAATTGTATGAGCCACACAACTGTTCTACAACCCAAACACAAACCCAAACCCTAACTACCTGGTACATTTCAACTTAAGGAGAGAACAAAAATGTGTTTAAAATTGTATTCAAAATCATATAAGCCACACCCCTTTTTTGTCGGAAAACCCTCCCCCTCACCCTCATACTAGTTTCCAGGTACATTTCAACTTAAGGAGAGCATCAAATGACATTTAAAATTGTATGAGCCACACAACTGTTTAACCCTAACCCTAACCCTAACCCTAACCCTAACCCTAACCCTAACCCTAACCCTAACCCTAACCCTAACCCTAACCCTAACCCTAACCCTAACCCTAACCCTAACCCTAACCCTAACCCTAACCCTAACCCTAACTTCCTGGTACATTTCAACTTAAGGAGAGAACAAAAATGTGTTTTAAATTGTATTCAAAATCGTATAAGCCACACCCCTTTTGTTTCAGAAAACCCTCCCCCTCACCCTCATACTAGTTTCCAGGTACATTTCAACTTAAGGAGAGCATCAAATGACATTTAAAATTGTATAAGCCAAACAACTGTTCCACAACCCTAACCCTAACCCTAACCCTAACCCTAACCCTAACCCTAACCCTAACCCTAACCCTAACCCTAACCCTAACCCTAACCCTAACTTCCTGGTACATTTCAACTTAAGGAGAGAACAAAAATGTGTTTAAAATTGTATTTAAAATCGTATAAGCCACACCCCTTTTGTTTCGGAAAACCCCTTCCCCTCACCCTCATACTAGTTTCCAGGTACATTTCAACTTAAGGAGAGCATCAAATGACATTTAAAATTGTATGAGCCAAACAAATGTTCCACAACCCTAACCCTAACCCTAACCCTAACCCTAACCCTAACCCTAACCCTAACCCTAACCCTAACCCTAACCCTAACCCTAACCCTAACCCTAACTTCCTGGTACAATTCAACTTAAGGAGAGAACAAAAATGTGTTCAAAATTGTATTCAAAATCGTATAAGCCACACCCCTTTTCTGTCGGAAAACGATCCCTCTCACCCTCATACTAGTTTCCAGGTACATTTCAACTTAAGGAGAGCATCAAATGACATTTAAAATTGTATGAGCCACACAACTGTTCTACAACCCAAACACAAACCCAAACCCTAACTTACTGGTACATTTCGACTTAAGGAGAGAACAAAAATGTGTTTAAAATTGTATTCAAAATCGTGTAAGCCACACCCCTTTTTTGTCGGAAAACCCTCCCCCTCACCCTCATACTAGTTTCCAGGTACATTTCAACTTAAGGAAAGCATCAAATGACATTTAAAATTGTATGAGCCACACAACTGTTCTACAACCCAAACACAAACCCAAACCCTAACTACCTGGTACATTTCAACTTAAGGAGAGATCAAAAATGTGTTCAAAATCGTATTCAAAATCGTATAAGCCACACCCCTTTTCTGTCGGAAAACCCTCCCCCTCACCCTCATACTAGATTCCAGGTACATTTCAACTTAAGGAGAGCATCAAATGACATTTAAAATTGTATGAGCCACACAACTGTTCTACAACCCAAACACAAACCCAAACCCTAACTTCCTGGTACATTTCAACTTAAGGAGAGAACAAAAATGTGTTTAAAATTGTATTCAAAATTGTATAAGCCACACCCCTTTTCTGTCGGAAAACCCTCCCCCTCACCCTCATACTAGTTTCCAGGTACATTTCAACTTAAGGAAAGCATCAAATGACATTTAAAATTCTATGAGCCACACAACTGTTCTACAACCCAAACACAAACCCAAACCCTAACTACCTGGTACATTTCAACTTAAGGAGAGAACAAAAATGTGTTTAAAATTGTATTCAAAATCATATAAGCCACACCCCTTTTTTGTCGGGAAACCCTCCCCCTCACCCTCATACTAGTTTCCAGGTACATTTAAACTTAAGGAGAGCATCAAATGACATTTAAAATTGTATGAGCCAAACAACTGTTCCACAACCCTAACCCTAACCCTAACCCTAACCCTAACCCTAACCCTAACCCTAACCCTAACCCTAACCCTAACCCTAACCCTAACCCTAACCCTAACCCTAACCCTAACCCTAACCCTAACCCTAACCCTAACCTCCTGGTACATTTCAACTTAAGGAGAGAACAAAAATGTGTTCAAAATCGTATAAGCCACACCCCTTTTCTGTCGGAAAACCCTCCCCCTCACCCTCATACTAGTTTCCAGGTACATTTTAACTTAAGGAGAGCATCAAATGACATTTAAAATTGTATGAGCCACACAACTGTTCCCTAACCCTAACCCTAACCCTAACCCTAACCCTAACCTCCTGGTACATTTCAACTTAAGGAGAGAACAAAAATGTGTTCAAAATCGTATAAGCCACACCCCTTTTCTGTAATAAAACCCTCCCCCTCACCCTCATACTAGTTTCCAGGTACATTTCAACTTAAGGAGAGCATCAAATGACATTTAAAATTGTATGAGCCACACAACTGTTCTACAACCCAAACACAAACCCAAACCCTAACTACCTGGTACATTTCAACTTAAGGAGAGAACAAAAATGTGTTTAAAATTGTATTCAAAATCATATAAGCCACACCCCTTTTTTGTCGGAAAACCCTCCCCCTCACCCTCATACTAGTTTCCAGGTACATTTCAACTTAAGGAGAGCATCAAATGACATTTAAAATTGTATGAGCCACACAACTGTTTAACCCTAACCCTAACCCTAACCCTAACCCTAACCCTAACCCTAACCCTAACCCTAACCCTAACCCTAACCCTAACCCTAACCCTAACCCTAACCCTAACCCTAACCCTAACCCTAACCCTAACCCTAACCCTAACCCTAACCCTAACTTCCTGGTACATTTCAACTTAAGGAGAGAACAAAAATGTGTTTTAAATTGTATTCAAAATCGTATAAGCCACACCCCTTTTGTTTCAGAAAACCCTCCCCCTCACCCTCATACTAGTTTCCAGGTACATTTCAACTTAAGGAGAGCATCAAATGACATTTAAAATTGTATAAGCCAAACAACTGTTCCACAACCCTAACCCTAACCCTAACCCTAACCCTAACCCTAACCCTAACCCTAACCCTAACCCTAACCCTAACCCTAACCCTAACCCTAACCCTAACCCTAACCCTAACCCTAACCCTAACCCTAACTTCCTGGTACATTTCAACTTAAGGAGAGAACAAAAATGTGTTTTAAATTGTATTCAAAATCGTATAAGCCACACCCCTTTTTTGTCGGAAAACCCTCCCCCTCACCCTCATACTAGTTTCCAGGTACATTTCAACTTAAGGAGAGCATCAAATGACATTTAAAATTGTATGAGCCAAACAACTGTTCCACATCCCTCACCCTCACCCTCAAACTTCCTGGTACATTTCAACTTAACGAGAGAACAAAAATGTGTTTAAAATTGTATTCAAAATCGTAAAAGCCACACCCCTTTTGTTTCGGAAAACCCTCCCCCTCACCCTCATACTAGTTTCCAGGTACATTTCAACTTAAGGAGAGCATCAAATGACATTTAAAATTGTATGAGCCAAACAACTGTTCCACAACCCTAACCCTAACCCTAACCCTAACCCTAACCCTAACCCTAACCCTAACCCTAACCCTAACCCTAACCCTAACCCTAACCCTAACCCTAACCCTAACCCTAACCCTAACCCTAACCCTAACCCTAACCCTAACCCTAACTTCCTGGTACATTTCAACTTAAGGAGAGAACAAAAATGTGTTTTAAATTGTATTCAAAATCGTATAAGCCACACCCCTTTTGTTTCAGAAAACCCTCCCCCTCACCCTCATACTAGTTTCCAGGTACATTTCAACTTAAGGAGAGCATCAAATGACATTTAAAATTGTATAAGCCAAACAACTGTTCCACAACCCTAACCCTAACCCTAACCCTAACCCTAACCCTAACCCTAACCCTAACCCTAACCCTAACCCTAACCCTAACCCTAACCCTAACCCTAACCCTAACCCTAACCCTAACCCTAACCCTAACCCTAACCCTAACTTCCTGGTACATTTCAACTTAAGGAGAGAACAAAAATGTGTTTTAAATTGTATTCAAAATCGTATAAGCCACACCCCTTTTTTGTCGGAAAACCCTCCCCCTCACCCTCATACTAGTTTCCAGGTACATTTCAACTTAAGGAGAGCATCAAATGACATTTAAAATTGTATGAGCCACACAACTGTTCTACAACCCAAACACAAACCCAAACCCTAACTTCCTGGTACATTTCAACTTAAGGAGAGAACAAAAATGTGTTTAAAATTGTATTCAAAATTGTATAAGCCACACCCCTTTTCTGTCGGAAAACCCTCCCCCTCACCCTCATACTAGTTTCCAGGTACATTTCAACTTAAGGAAAGCATCAAATGACATTTAAAATTCTATGAGCCACACAACTGTTCTACAACCCAAACACAAACCCAAACCCTAACTACCTGGTACATTTCAACTTAAGGAGAGAACAAAAATGTGTTTAAAATTGTATTCAAAATCATATAAGCCACACCCCTTTTTTGTCGGGAAACCCTCCCCCTCACCCTCATACTAGTTTCCAGGTACATTTAAACTTAAGGAGAGCATCAAATGACATTTAAAATTGTATGAGCCAAACAACTGTTCCACAACCCTAACCCTAACCCTAACCCTAACCCTAACCCTAACCCTAACCCTAACCCTAACCCTAACCCTAACCCTAACCCTAACCCTAACCCTAACCCTAACCCTAACCCTAACCCTAACCCTAACCCTAACCCTAACCCTAACCCTAACCCTAACCTCCTGGTACATTTCAACTTAAGGAGAGAACAAAAATGTGTTCAAAATCGTATAAGCCACACCCCTTTTCTGTCGGAAAACCCTCCCCCTCACCCTCATACTAGTTTCCAGGTACATTTTAACTTAAGGAGAGCATCAAATGACATTTAAAATTGTATGAGCCACACAACTGTTCCCTAACCCTAACCCTAACCCTAACCCTAACCCTAACCTCCTGGTACATTTCAACTTAAGGAGAGAACAAAAATGTGTTCAAAATCGTATAAGCCACACCCCTTTTCTGTAATAAAACCCTCCCCCTCACCCTCATACTAGTTTCCAGGTACATTTCAACTTAAGGAGAGCATCAAATGACATTTAAAATTGTATGAGCCACACAACTGTTCTACAACCCAAACACAAACCCAAACCCTAACTACCTGGTACATTTCAACTTAAGGAGAGAACAAAAATGTGTTTAAAATTGTATTCAAAATCATATAAGCCACACCCCTTTTTTGTCGGAAAACCCTCCCCCTCACCCTCATACTAGTTTCCAGGTACATTTCAACTTAAGGAGAGCATCAAATGACATTTAAAATTGTATGAGCCACACAACTGTTTAACCCTAACCCTAACCCTAACCCTAACCCTAACCCTAACCCTAACCCTAACCCTAACCCTAACCCTAACCCTAACCCTAACCCTAACCCTAACCCTAACCCTAACCCTAACCCTAACCCTAACCCTAACCCTAACCCTAACTTCCTGGTACATTTCAACTTAAGGAGAGAACAAAAATGTGTTTTAAATTGTATTCAAAATCGTATAAGCCACACCCCTTTTGTTTCAGAAAACCCTCCCCCTCACCCTCATACTAGTTTCCAGGTACATTTCAACTTAAGGAGAGCATCAAATGACATTTAAAATTGTATAAGCCAAACAACTGTTCCACAACCCTAACCCTAACCCTAACCCTAACCCTAACCCTAACCCTAACCCTAACCCTAACCCTAACCCTAACCCTAACCCTAACCCTAACCCTAACCCTAACCCTAACCCTAACCCTAACCCTAACCCTAACCCTAACCCTAACTTCCTGGTACATTTCAACTTAAGGAGAGAACAAAAATGTGTTTTAAATTGTATTCAAAATCGTATAAGCCACACCCCTTTTTTGTCGGAAAACCCTCCCCCTCACCCTCATACTAGTTTCCAGGTACATTTCAACTTAAGGAGAGCATCAAATGACATTTAAAATTGTATGAGCCAAACAACTGTTCCACATCCCTCACCCTCACCCTCAAACTTCCTGGTACATTTCAACTTAACGAGAGAACAAAAATGTGTTTAAAATTGTATTCAAAATCGTAAAAGCCACACCCCTTTTGTTTCGGAAAACCCTCCCCCTCACCCTCATACTAGTTTCCAGGTACATTTCAACTTAAGGAGAGCATCAAATGACATTTAAAATTGTATGAGCCAAACAACTGTTCCACAACCCTAACCCTAACCCTAACCCTAACCCTAACCCTAACCCTAACCCTAACCCTAACCCTAACCCTAACCCTAACCCTAACCCTAACCCTAACCCTAACCCTAACCCTAACCCTAACCCTAACCCTAACCCTAACCCTAACTTCCTGGTACATTTCAACTTAAGGAGAGAACAAAAATGTGTTTAAAATTGTATTCAAAATCGTATAAGCCACACCCCTTTTCTGTCGGAAAACCCTCCCCCTCACCCTCATACTAGTTTCCAGGTACATTTCAACTTAAGGAGAGCATCAAATGACATTTAAAATTGTATGAGCCACACAACTGTTTAACCCTAACCCTAACCCTAACCCTAACCCTAACCCTAACCCTAACCCTAACCCTAACCCTAACCCTAACCCTAACCCTAACCCTAACCCTAACCCTAACCCTAACCCTAACCCTAACTTCCTGGTACATTTCAACTTAAGGAGAGAACAAAAATGTGTTTTAAATTGTATTCAAAATCGTATAAGCCACACCCCTTTTGTTTCAGAAAACCCTCCCCCTCACCCTCATACTAGTTTCCAGGTACATTTCAACTTAAGGAGAGCATCAAATGACATTTAAAATTGTATAAGCCAAACAACTGTTCCACAACCCTAACCCTAACCCTAACCCTAACCCTAACCCTAACCCTAACCCTAACCCTAACCCTAACCCTAACCCTAACCCTAACCCTAACCCTAACCCTAACCCTAACCCTAACCCTAACTTCCTGGTACATTTCAACTTAAGGAGAGAACAAAAATGTGTTTTAAATTGTATTCAAAATCGTATAAGCCACACCCCTTTTTTGTCGGAAAACCCTCCCCCTCACCCTCATACTAGTTTCCAGGTACATTTCAACTTAAGGAGAGCATCAAATGACATTTAAAATTGTATGAGCCAAACAACTGTTCCACATCCCTCACCCTCACCCTCAAACTTCCTGGTACATTTCAACTTAACGAGAGAACAAAAATGTGTTTAAAATTGTATTCAAAATCGTAAAAGCCACACCCCTTTTGTTTCGGAAAACCCTCCCCCTCACCCTCATACTAGTTTCCAGGTACATTTCAACTTAAGGAGAGCATCAAATGACATTTAAAATTGTATGAGCCAAACAACTGTTCCACAACCCTAACCCTAACCCTAACCCTAACCCTAACCCTAACCCTAACCCTAACCCTAACCCTAACCCTAACCCTAACCCTAACCCTAACCCTAACCCTAACCCTAACCCTAACCCTAACCCTAACCCTAACCCTAACTTCCTGGTACATTTCAACTTAAGGAGAGAACAAAAATGTGTTTTAAATTGTATTCAAAATCGTATAAGCCACACCCCTTTTGTTTCAGAAAACCCTCCCCCTCACCCTCATACTAGTTTCCAGGTACATTTCAACTTAAGGAGAGCATCAAATGACATTTAAAATTGTATAAGCCAAACAACTGTTCCACAACCCTAACCCTAACCCTAACCCTAACCCTAACCCTAACCCTAACCCTAACCCTAACCCTAACCCTAACCCTAACCCTAACCCTAACCCTAACCCTAACCCTAACCCTAACCCTAACCCTAACCCTAACCCTAACCCTAACTTCCTGGTACATTTCAACTTAAGGAGAGAACAAAAATGTGTTTTAAATTGTATTCAAAATCGTATAAGCCACACCCCTTTTTTGTCGGAAAACCCTCCCCCTCACCCTCATACTAGTTTCCAGGTACATTTCAACTTAAGGAGAGCATCAAATGACATTTAAAATTGTATGAGCCACACAACTGTTCTACAACCCAAACACAAACCCAAACCCTAACTTCCTGGTACATTTCAACTTAAGGAGAGAACAAAAATGTGTTTAAAATTGTATTCAAAATTGTATAAGCCACACCCCTTTTCTGTCGGAAAACCCTCCCCCTCACCCTCATACTAGTTTCCAGGTACATTTCAACTTAAGGAAAGCATCAAATGACATTTAAAATTCTATGAGCCACACAACTGTTCTACAACCCAAACACAAACCCAAACCCTAACTACCTGGTACATTTCAACTTAAGGAGAGAACAAAAATGTGTTTAAAATTGTATTCAAAATCATATAAGCCACACCCCTTTTTTGTCGGGAAACCCTCCCCCTCACCCTCATACTAGTTTCCAGGTACATTTAAACTTAAGGAGAGCATCAAATGACATTTAAAATTGTATGAGCCAAACAACTGTTCCACAACCCTAACCCTAACCCTAACCCTAACCCTAACCCTAACCCTAACCCTAACCCTAACCCTAACCCTAACCCTAACCCTAACCCTAACCCTAACCCTAACCCTAACCCTAACCCTAACCCTAACCCTAACCCTAACCTCCTGGTACATTTCAACTTAAGGAGAGAACAAAAATGTGTTCAAAATCGTATAAGCCACACCCCTTTTCTGTCGGAAAACCCTCCCCCTCACCCTCATACTAGTTTCCAGGTACATTTTAACTTAAGGAGAGCATCAAATGACATTTAAAATTGTATGAGCCACACAACTGTTCCCTAACCCTAACCCTAACCCTAACCCTAACCCTAACCCTAACCTCCTGGTACATTTCAACTTAAGGAGAGAACAAAAATGTGTTCAAAATCGTATAAGCCACACCCCTTTTCTGTAATAAAACCCTCCCCCTCACCCTCATACTAGTTTCCAGGTACATTTCAACTTAAGGAGAGCATCAAATGACATTTAAAATTGTATGAGCCACACAACTGTTTAACCCTAACCCTAACCCTAACCCTAACCCTAACCCTAACCCTAACCCTAACCCTAACCCTAACCCTAACCCTAACCCTAACCCTAACCCTAACCCTAACCCTAACCCTAACCCTAACCCTAACCCTAACCCTAACCCTAACCCTAACCCTAACTTCCTGGTACATTTCAACTTAAGGAGAGAACAAAAATGTGTTTTAAATTGTATTCAAAATCGTATAAGCCACACCCCTTTTGTTTCAGAAAACCCTCCCCCTCACCCTCATACTAGTTTCCAGGTACATTTCAACTTAAGGAGAGCATCAAATGACATTTAAAATTGTATAAGCCAAACAACTGTTCCACAACCCTAACCCTAACCCTAACCCTAACCCTAACCCTAACCCTAACCCTAACCCTAACCCTAACCCTAACCCTAACCCTAACCCTAACCCTAACCCTAACCCTAACCCTAACCCTAACCCTAACCCTAACCCTAACCCTAACTTCCTGGTACATTTCAACTTAAGGAGAGAACAAAAATGTGTTTTAAATTGTATTCAAAATCGTATAAGCCACACCCCTTTTTTGTCGGAAAACCCTCCCCCTCACCCTCATACTAGTTTCCAGGTACATTTCAACTTAAGGAGAGCATCAAATGACATTTAAAATTGTATGAGCCAAACAACTGTTCCACATCCCTCACCCTCACCCTCAAACTTCCTGGTACATTTCAACTTAACGAGAGAACAAAAATGTGTTTAAAATTGTATTCAAAATCGTAAAAGCCACACCCCTTTTGTTTCGGAAAACCCTCCCCCTCACCCTCATACTAGTTTCCAGGTACATTTCAACTTAAGGAGAGCATCAAATGACATTTAAAATTGTATGAGCCAAACAACTGTTCCACAACCCTAACCCTAACCCTAACCCTAACCCTAACCCTAACCCTAACCCTAACCCTAACCCTAACCCTAACCCTAACCCTAACCCTAACCCTAACCCTAACCCTAACTTCCTGGTACATTTCAACTTAAGGAGAGAACAAAAATGTGTTTAAAATTGTATTCAAAATCGTATAAGCCACACCCCTTTTCTGTCGGAAAACCCTCCCCCTCACCCTCATACTAGTTTCCAGGTACATTTCAACTTAAGGAGAGCATCAAATGACATTTAAAATTGTATGAGCCACACAACTGTTCTACAACCCAAACACAAACCCAAACCCTAACTACCTGGTACATTTCAACTTAAGGAGAGAACAAAAATGTGTTTAAAATTGTATTCAAAATCATATAAGCCACACCCCTTTTTTGTCGGAAAACCCTCCCCCTCTTCCTCATACTAGTTTCCAGGTACATTTCAACTTAAGGAGATCATCAAATGACATTTAAAATTGTATGAGCCACACAACCCTAACCCTAACCCTAACCCTAACCCTAACCCTAACCCTAACCCTAACCCTAACCCTAACCCTAACCCTGACTTCCTGGTACATTTCAACTTATGGAGAGAACAAAAATGTGTTTAAAATTGTATTCAAAATCGTATAAGCCACACCCCTTTTGTTTCGGAAAACCCTCCCCCTCACCCTCATACTAGTTTCCAGGTACATTTCAACTTAAGGAGAGCATCAAATGACATTTAAAATTGTATGAGCCACACAACTGTTCCCTAACCCTAACCCTAACCCTAACCCTAACCCTAACCCTAACCCTAACCCTAACCCTAACCCTAACCCTAACCCTAACCCTAACCCTAACCCTAACCCTAACCCTAACCCTAACCCTAACCCTAACCCTAACCCTAACCCTAACTTCCTGGTACATTTCAACTTAAGGAGAGAACAAAAATGTGTTCAAAATCGTATTCAAAATCGTATAAGCCACACCCCTTTTCTGTCGGAAAACCCTCCCCCTCACCCTCATACTAGATTCCAGGTACATTTCAACTTAAGGAGAGCATCAAATGACATTTAAAATTGTATGAGCCACACAACTGTTCTACAACCCAAACCCAAACCCAAACCCTAACTTCCTGGTACATTTCAACTTAAGGAGAGAACAAAAATGTGCTTAAAATTGTATTCAAAATCGTATAAGCCACACCCCTTTTTTGTCGGAAAACCCTCCCCCTCACCCTCATACTGGTTTCCAGGTACATTTCAACTTAAGGAGAGCATCAAATGACATTTAAAATTGTATGAGCCACACAACTGTTCCACAACCCTAACCCTAACCCTAACCCTAACCCTAACCCTTACCCTAACCCTTACCCTAACCCTTACCCTAACCCTAACCCTAACCCTAACCCTAACCCTAACCCTAACCCTAACCCTAACTTCCTGGTACATTTCAACTTAAGGAGAGAACAAAAATGTGTTTTAAATTGTATTCAAAATCGTATAAGCCACACCCCTTTTGTTTCAGAAAACCCTCCCCCTCACCCTCATACTAGTTTCCAGGTACATTTCAACTTAAGGAGAGCATCAAATGACATTTAAAATTGTATAAGCCAAACAACTGTTCCACAACCCTAACCCTAACCCTAACCCTAACCCTAACCCTAACCCTAACCCTAACCCTAACCCTAACCCTAACCCTAACCCTAACCCTAACCCTAACCCTAACCCTAACCCTAACCCTAACCCTAACCCCCTGGTACAATTCAACTTAAGGAGAGAACAAAATTGTATTCAAAATTGTATAAGCCACACCCCTTTTCTGTCGAAAAACCCTCCCCCTCACCCTCATACTAGTTTCCAGGTACATTTCAACTTAAGGAGAGCATCAAATGACATTTAAAATTGTATGAGCCACACAACTGTTCTACAACCCAAACACAAACGCAAACCCTAACTTCCTGGTACATTTCAACTTAAGGAGAGAACAAAAATGTGTTTCAAATTGTATTCAAAATCGTATAAGCCACACCCCTTTTTTGTCGGAAAACCCTCCCCCTCACCCTTTACAGGTACATTTCAACTTAAGGAGAGCATCAAATGACATTTAAAATTGTATGAGCCACACAACTGTTCCACAACCCTAACCCTAACCCTAACCCTAACCCTAACCCTAACCCTAACCCTAACCCTAACCCTAACCCTAACCCTAACCCTAACCCTAACCCTAACCCTAACCCTAACCCTAACCCTAACCCTAACCCTAACCCCCTGGTACAATTCAACTTAAGGAGAGAACAAAATTGTATTCAAAATTGTATAAGCCACACCCCTTTTCTGTCGAAAAACCCTCCCCCTCACCCTCATACTAGTTTCCAGGTACATTTCAACTTAAGGAGAGCATCAAATGACATTTAAAATTGTATGAGCCACACAACTGTTCTACAACCCAAACACAAACGCAAACCCTAACTTCCTGGTACAATTCAACTTAAGGAGAGAACAAAAATGTGTTCAAAATTGTATTCAAAATCGTATAAGCCACACCCCTTTTCTGTCGGAAAACGATCCCTCTCACCCTCATACTAGTTTCCAGGTACATTTCAACTTAAGGAGAGCATCAAATGACATTTAAAATTGTATGAGCCACACAACTGTTCTACAACCCAAACACAAACCCAAACCCTAACTTACTGGTACATTTCGACTTAAGGAGAGAACAAAAATGTGTTTAAAATTGTATTCAAAATCGTGTAAGCCACACCCCTTTTTTGTCGGAAAACCCTCCCCCTCACCCTCATACTAGTTTCCAGGTACATTTCAACTTAAGGAGAGCATCAAATGACATTTAAAATTGTATGAGCCACACAACTGTTCCACAACCCTAACCCTAACCCTAACCCTAACCCTAACCCTAACCCTAAAACTTCCTGATACATTTCAACTTAAGGAGAGAACAAAAATGTGTTTAAAATTGTATTCAAAATCGTATAAGCCACACCCCTTTTGTTTCGGAAAACCCTCCCCCTCACCCTCATACTAGTTTCCAGGTACATTTCAACTTAAGGAGAGCATCAAATGACATTTAAAATTGTATGAGCCAAACAACTGTTCCACTACCCTAACCCTAACCCTAACCCTAACCCTAACCCTAACCCTAACCCTAACTTCCTGGTACATTTCAACTTAAGGAGAGATCAAAAATGTGTTCAAAATCGTATTCAAAATCGTATAAGCCACACCCCTTTTCTGTCGGAAAACCCTCCCCCTCACCCTCATACTAGATTCCAGGTACATTTCAACTTAAGGAGAGCATCAAATGACATTTAAAATTGTATGAGCCACACAACTGTTCTACAACCCAAACACAAACCCAAACCCTAACTTCCTGGTACATTTCAACTTAAGGAGAGAACAAAAATGTGTTTAAAATTGTATTCAAAATCGTATAAGCCACACCCCTTTTCTGTCGGAAAACCCTCCCCCTCACCCTCATACTAGTTTCCAGGTACATTTCAACTTAAGGAGAGCATCAAATGACATTTAAAATTGTATGAGCCACACAACTGTTCTACAACCCAAACACAAACCCAAACCCTAACTTCCTGGTACATTTCAACTTAAGGAGAGAACAAAAATGTGTTTAAAATTGTATTCAAAATCGTATAAGCCACACCCCTTTTCTGTCGGAAAACCCTCCCCCTCACCCTCATAGTAGTTTCCAGGTACATTTCAACTTAAGGAGAGCATCAAATGACATTTAAAATTGTATGAGCCACACAACTGTTCTACAACCCAAACACAAACCCAAACCCTAACTTCCTGGTACATTTCAACTTAAGGAGAGAACAAAAATGTGTTTAAAATTGTATTCAAAATCGTATAAGCCACACCCCTTTTCTGTCGGAAAACCCTCCCCCTCACCCTCATACTAGTTTCCAGGTACATTTCAACTTAAGGAGAGCATCAAATGACATTTAAAATTGTATGAGCCACACAACTGTTCTACAACCCAAACACAAACCCAAACCCTAACTACCTGGTACATTTCAACTTAAGGAGAGATCAAAAATGTGTTCAAAATCGTATTCAAAACTGTATAAGCCACACCCCTTTTCTGTCGGAAAACCCTCCCCCTCACCCTCATACTAGATTCCAGGTACATTTCAACTTAAGGAGAGCATCAAATGACATTTAAAATTGTATGAGCCACACAACTGTTCTACAACCCAAACACAAACCCAAACCCTAACTTCCTGGTACATTTCAACTTAAGGAGAGAACAAAAATGTGTTAAAAATTGTATTCAAAATTGTATAAGCCACACCCCTTTTCTGTCGGAAAACCCTCCCCCTCACCCTCATACTAGTTTCCAGGTACATTTCAACTTAAGGAAAGCATCAAATGACATTTAAAATTCTATGAGCCACACAACTGTTCTACAACCCAAACACAAACCCAAACCCTAACTACCTGGTACATTTCAACTTAAGGAGAGAACAAAAATGTGTTTAAAATTGTATTCAAAATCATATAAGCCACACCCCTTTTTTGTCGGGAAACCCTCCCCCTCACCCTCATACTAGTTTCCAGGTACATTTCAACTTAAGGAGAGCATCAAATGACATTTAAAATTGTATGAGCCAAACAACTGTTCCACAACCCTAACCCTAACCCTAACCCTAACCCTAACCCTAACCCTAACCCTAACCCTAACCCTAACCCTAACCCTAACCCTAACCCTAACCCTAACCCTAACCCTAACCCTAACCCTAACCCTAACCCTAACCCTAACCCTAACCCTAACCCTAACCCTAACCTCCTGGTACATTTCAACTTAAGGAGAGAACAAAAATGTGTTCAAAATCGTATAAGCCACACCCCTTTTCTGTCGGAAAACCCTCCCCCTCACCCTCATACTAGTTTCCAGGTACATTTTAACTTAAGGAGAGCATCAAATGACATTTAAAATTGTATGAGCCACACAACTGTTCCCTAACCCTAACCCTAACCCTAACCCTAACCCTAACCTCCTGGTACATTTCAACTTAAGGAGAGAACAAAAATGTGTTCAAAATCGTATAAGCCACACCCCTTTTCTGTCGGAAAACCCTCCCCCTCACCCTCATACTAGTTTCCAGGTACATTTCAACTTAAGGAGAGCATCAAATGACATTTAAAATTGTATGAGCCACACAACTGTTCTACAACCCAAACACAAACCCAAACCCTAACTACCTGGTACATTTCAACTTAAGGAGAGAACAAAAATGTGTTTAAAATTGTATTCAAAATCATATAAGCCACACCCCTTTTTTGTCGGAAAACCCTCCCCCTCACCCTCATACTAGTTTCCAGGTACATTTCAACTTAAGGAGAGCATCAAATGACATTTAAAATTGTATGAGCCACACAACTGTTTAACCCTAACCCTAACCCTAACCCTAACCCTAACCCTAACCCTAACCCTAACCCTAACCCTAACCCTAACCCTAACCCTAACCCTAACCCTAACCCTAACCCTAACCCTAACCCTAACCCTAACCCTAACTTCCTGGTACATTTCAACTTAAGGAGAGAACAAAAATGTGTTTTAAATTGTATTCAAAATCGTATAAGCCACACCCCTTTTGTTTCAGAAAACCCTCCCCCTCACCCTCATACTAGTTTCCAGGTACATTTCAACTTAAGGAGAGCATCAAATGACATTTAAAATTGTATAAGCCAAACAACTGTTCCACAACCCTAACCCTAACCCTAACCCTAACCCTAACCCTAACCCTAACCCTAACCCTAACCCTAACCCTAACCCTAACCCTAACCCTAACCCTAACCCTAACCCTAACCCTAACCCTAACCCTAACCCTAACTTCCTGGTACATTTCAACTTAAGGAGAGAACAAAAATGTGTTTTAAATTGTATTCAAAATCGTATAAGCCACACCCCTTTTTTGTCGGAAAACCCTCCCCCTCACCCTCATACTAGTTTCCAGGTACATTTCAACTTAAGGAGAGCATCAAATGACATTTAAAATTGTATGAGCCAAACAACTGTTCCACATCCCTCACCCTCACCCTCAAACTTCCTGGTACATTTCAACTTAACGAGAGAACAAAAATGTGTTTAAAATTGTATTCAAAATCGTAAAAGCCACACCCCTTTTGTTTCGGAAAACCCTCCCCCTCACCCTCATACTAGTTTCCAGGTACATTTCAACTTAAGGAGAGCATCAAATGACATTTAAAATTGTATGAGCCAAACAACTGTTCCACAACCCTAACCCTAACAATAACAATAACCCTAACCCTAACCCTAACCCTAACCCTAACCCTAACCCTAACCCTAACCCTAACCCTAACCCTAACTTCCTGGTACATTTCAACTTAAGGAGAGAACAAAAATGTGTTTAAAATTGTATTTAAAATCGTATAAGCCACACCCCTTTTGTTTCGGAAAACCCTCCCCCTCACCCTCATACTAGTTTCCAGGTACATTTCAACTTAAGGAGAGCATCAAATGACATTTAAAATTGTATGAGCCAAACAACTGTTCCACAACCCTAACCCTAACCCTAACCCTAACCCTAACCCTAACCCTAACCCTAACCCTAACCCTAACCCTAACCCTAACCCTAACCCTAACCCTAACCCTAACCCTAACCCTAACCCTAACCCTAACCCTAACCCTAACCCTAACTTCCTGGTACAATTCAACTTAAGGAGAGAACAAAAATGTGTTCAAAATTGTATTCAAAATCGTATAAGCCACACCCCTTTTCTGTCGGAAAACGATCCCTCTCACCCTCATACTAGTTTCCAGGTACATTTCAACTTAAGGAGAGCATCAAATGACATTTAAAATTGTATGAGCCACACAACTGTTCTACAACCCAAACACAAACCCAAACCCTAACTTACTGGTACATTTCGACTTAAGGAGAGAACAAAAATGTGTTTAAAATTGTATTCAAAATCGTGTAAGCCACACCCCTTTTTTGTCGGAAAACCCTCCCCCTCACCCTCATACTAGTTTCCAGGTACATTTCAACTTAAGGAAAGCATCAAATGACATTTAAAATTGTATGAGCCACACAACTGTTCTACAACCCAAACACAAACCCAAACCCTAACTACCTGGTACATTTCAACTTAAGGAGAGATCAAAAATGTGTTCAAAATCGTATTCAAAATCGTATAAGCCACACCCCTTTTCTGTCGGAAAACCCTCCCCCTCACCCTCATACTAGATTCCAGGTACATTTCAACTTAAGGAGAGCATCAAATGACATTTAAAATTGTATGAGCCACACAACTGTTCTACAACCCAAACACAAACCCAAACCCTAACTTCCTGGTACATTTCAACTTAAGGAGAGAACAAAAATGTGTTTAAAATTGTATTCAAAATTGTATAAGCCACACCCCTTTTCTGTCGGAAAACCCTCCCCCTCACCCTCATACTAGTTTCCAGGTACATTTCAACTTAAGGAAAGCATCAAATGACATTTAAAATTCTATGAGCCACACAACTGTTCTACAACCCAAACACAAACCCAAACCCTAACTACCTGGTACATTTCAACTTAAGGAGAGAACAAAAATGTGTTTAAAATTGTATTCAAAATCATATAAGCCACACCCCTTTTTTGTCGGGAAACCCTCCCCCTCACCCTCATACTAGTTTCCAGGTACATTTAAACTTAAGGAGAGCATCAAATGACATTTAAAATTGTATGAGCCAAACAACTGTTCCACAACCCTAACCCTAACCCTAACCCTAACCCTAACCCTAACCCTAACCCTAACCCTAACCCTAACCCTAACCCTAACCCTAACCCTAACCCTAACCCTAACCCTAACCCTAACCCTAACCCTAACCCTAACCCTAACCCTAACCTCCTGGTACATTTCAACTTAAGGAGAGAACAAAAATGTGTTCAAAATCGTATAAGCCACACCCCTTTTCTGTCGGAAAACCCTCCCCCTCACCCTCATACTAGTTTCCAGGTACATTTTAACTTAAGGAGAGCATCAAATGACATTTAAAATTGTATGAGCCACACAACTGTTCCCTAACCCTAACCCTAACCCTAACCCTAACCCTAACCTCCTGGTACATTTCAACTTAAGGAGAGAACAAAAATGTGTTCAAAATCGTATAAGCCACACCCCTTTTCTGTAATAAAACCCTCCCCCTCACCCTCATACTAGTTTCCAGGTACATTTCAACTTAAGGAGAGCATCAAATGACATTTAAAATTGTATGAGCCACACAACTGTTCTACAACCCAAACACAAACCCAAACCCTAACTACCTGGTACATTTCAACTTAAGGAGAGAACAAAAATGTGTTTAAAATTGTATTCAAAATCATATAAGCCACACCCCTTTTTTGTCGGAAAACCCTCCCCCTCACCCTCATACTAGTTTCCAGGTACATTTCAACTTAAGGAGAGCATCAAATGACATTTAAAATTGTATGAGCCACACAACTGTTTAACCCTAACCCTAACCCTAACCCTAACCCTAACCCTAACCCTAACCCTAACCCTAACCCTAACCCTAACCCTAACCCTAACCCTAACCCTAACCCTAACCCTAACTTCCTGGTACATTTCAACTTAAGGAGAGAACAAAAATGTGTTTTAAATTGTATTCAAAATCGTATAAGCCACACCCCTTTTGTTTCAGAAAACCCTCCCCCTCACCCTCATACTAGTTTCCAGGTACATTTCAACTTAAGGAGAGCATCAAATGACATTTAAAATTGTATAAGCCAAACAACTGTTCCACAACCCTAACCCTAACCCTAACCCTAACCCTAACCCTAACCCTAACCCTAACCCTAACCCTAACCCTAACCCTAACCCTAACCCTAACCCTAACCCTAACCCTAACCCTAACCCTAACCCTAACTTCCTGGTACATTTCAACTTAAGGAGAGAACAAAAATGTGTTTTAAATTGTATTCAAAATCGTATAAGCCACACCCCTTTTTTGTCGGAAAACCCTCCCCCTCACCCTCATACTAGTTTCCAGGTACATTTCAACTTAAGGAGAGCATCAAATGACATTTAAAATTGTATGAGCCAAACAACTGTTCCACATCCCTCACCCTCACCCTCAAACTTCCTGGTACATTTCAACTTAACGAGAGAACAAAAATGTGTTTAAAATTGTATTCAAAATCGTAAAAGCCACACCCCTTTTGTTTCGGAAAACCCTCCCCCTCACCCTCATACTAGTTTCCAGGTACATTTCAACTTAAGGAGAGCATCAAATGACATTTAAAATTGTATGAGCCAAACAACTGTTCCACAACCCTAACCCTAACAATAACCCTAACCCTAACCCTAACCCTAACCCTAACCCTAACCCTAACCCTAACCCTAACCCTAACTTCCTGGTACATTTCAACTTAAGGAGAGAACAAAAATGTGTTTAAAATTGTATTTAAAATCGTATAAGCCACACCCCTTTTGTTTCGGAAAACCCTCCCCCTCACCCTCATACTAGTTTCCAGGTACATTTCAACTTAAGGAGAGCATCAAATGACATTTAAAATTGTATGAGCCAAACAACTGTTCCACAACCCTAACCCTAACCCTAACCCTAACCCTAACCCTAACCCTAACCCTAACCCTAACCCTAACCCTAACCCTAACTTCCTGGTACAATTCAACTTAAGGAGAGAACAAAAATGTGTTCAAAATTGTATTCAAAATCGTATAAGCCACACCCCTTTTCTGTCGGAAAACGATCCCTCTCACCCTCATACTAGTTTCCAGGTACATTTCAACTTAAGGAGAGCATCAAATGACATTTAAAATTGTATGAGCCACACAACTGTTCTACAACCCAAACACAAACCCAAACCCTAACTTACTGGTACATTTCGACTTAAGGAGAGAACAAAAATGTGTTTAAAATTGTATTCAAAATCGTGTAAGCCACACCCCTTTTTTGTCGGAAAACCCTCCCCCTCACCCTCATACTAGTTTCCAGGTACATTTCAACTTAAGGAGAGCATCAAATGACATTTAAAATTGTATGAGCCACACAACTGTACCCTAACCCTAACCCTAACCCTAACCCTAACCCTAACCCTAACCCTAACCCTAACCCTAACCCTAACCCTAACCCTAACCCTAACCCTAACCCTAACCCTAACCCTAACCCTAACCCTAACCCTAACCCTAACCCTAACCCTAACTTCCTGGTACATTTCAACTTAAGGAGAGAACAAAAATGTGTTTTAAATTGTATTTAAAATCGTATAAGCCACACCCCTTTTGTTTCAGAAAACCCTCCCCCTCACCCTCATACTAGTTTCCAGGTACATTTCAACTTAAGGAGAGAACAAAAATGTGTTCAAAATCGTATAAGCCACACCCCTTTTCTGTCGGAAAACCCTCACCCTTACCCTCATACTAGATTCCAGGTACATTTCAACTTAAGGAGAGCATCAAATGACATTTAAAATTGTATGAGCCACACAACTGTTCTACAACCCAAACACAAACCCAAACCCTAACTTCCTGGTACATTTCAACTTAAGGAGAGAACAAAAATGTGTTTAAAATTGTATTCAAAATCGTATAAGCCACACCCCTTTTCTGTCGGAAAACCCTCCCCCTCACCCTCATACTAGTTTCCAGGTACATTTCAACTTAAGGAGAGCATCAAATGACATTTAAAATTGTATGAGCCACACAACTGTTCTACAACCCAAACACAAACCCAAACCCTAACTACCTGGTACATTTCAACATAAGGAGAGAACAAAAATGTGTTTAAAATTGTATTCAAAATCATATAAGCCACACCCCTTTTTTGTCGGAAAACCCTCCCCCTCTTCCTCATACTAGTTTCCAGGTACATTTCAACTTAAGGAGAGCATCAAATGACATTTAAAATTGTATGAGCCACACAACCCTAACCCTAACCCTAACCCTAACCCTAACCCTAACCCTAACCCTAACCCTAACCCTAACCCTAACCCTAACCCTGACTTCCTGGTACATTTCAACTTATGGAGAGAACAAAAATGTGTTTAAAATTGTATTCAAAATCGTATAAGCCACACCCCTTTTGTTTCGGAAAACCCTCCCCCTCACCCTCATACTAGTTTCCAGGTACATTTCAACTTAAGGAGAGCATCAAATGACATTTAAAATTGTATGAGCCACACAACTGTACCCTAACCCTAACCCTAACCCTAACCCTAACCCTAACCCTAACCCTAACCCTAACCCTAACCCTAACCCTAACCCTAACCCTAACCCTAACCCTAACCCTAACCCTAACCCTAACCCTAACCCTAACCCTAACCCTAACTTCCTGGTACATTTCAACTTAAGGAGAGAACAAAAATGTGTTCAAAATCGTATTCAAAATCGTATAAGCCACACCCCTTTTCTGTCGGAAAACCCTCCCCCTCACCCTCATACTAGATTCCAGGTACATTTCAACTTAAGGAGAGCATCAAATGACATTTAAAATTGTATGAGCCACACAACTGTTCTACAACCCAAACCCAAACCCAAACCCTAACTTCCTGGTACATTTCAACTTAAGGAGAGAACAAAAATGTGCTTAAAATTGTATTCAAAATCGTATAAGCCACACCCCTTTTTTGTCGGAAAACCCTCCCCCTCACCCTCATACTAGTTTCCAGGTACATTTCAACTTAAGGAGAGCATCAAATGACATTTAAAATTGTATGAGCCACACAACTGTTCCACAACCCTAACCCTAACCCTAACCCTAACCCTAACCCTAACCCTTACCCTAACCCTAACCCTAACCCTAACCCTAACCCTAACCCTAACCCTAACCATAACTTCCTGGTACATTTCAACTTAAGGAGAGAACAAAAATGTGTTTTAAATTGTATTCAAAATCGTATAAGCCACACCCCTTTTGTTTCGGAAAACCCTCCCCCTCACCCTCATACTAGTTTCCAGGTACATTTCAACTTAAGGAGAGCATCAAATGACATTTAAAATTGTATGAGCCAAACAACTGTTCCACAACCCTAACCCTAACCCTAACCCTAACCCTAACCCTAACCCTAACCCTAACCCTAACCCTAACCCTAACCCTAACCCTAACCCTAACCTTAACCCTAACCCTAACCCTAACCCTAACCCTAACCCTAACCCCCTGGTACAATTCAACTTAAGGAGAGAACAAAATTGTATTCAAAATTGTATAAGCCACACCCCTTTTCTGTCGAAAAACCCTCCCCCTCACCCTCATACTAGTTTCCAGGTACATTTCAACTTAAGGAGAGCATCAAATGACATTTAAAATTGTATGAGCCACACAACTGTTCTACAACCCAAACACAAACGCAAACCCTAACTTCCTGGTACATTTCAACTTAAGGAGAGAACAAAAATGTGTTTCAAATTGTATTCAAAATCGTATAAGCCACACCCCTTTTTTGTCGGAAAACCCTCCCCCTCACCCTTTACAGGTACATTTCAACTTAAGGAGAGCATCAAATGACATTTAAAATTGTATGAGCCACACAACTGTTCCACAACCCTAACCCTAACCCTAACCCTAACCCTAACCCTAACCCTAACCCTAACCCTAACCCTAACCCTAACCCTAACCCTAACCCTAACCCTAACCCTAACCCTAACCCTAACCCTAACCCTAACCCCCTGGTACAATTCAACTTAAGGAGAGAACAAAATTGTATTCAAAATTGTATAAGCCACACCCCTTTTCTGTCGAAAAACCCTCCCCCTCACCCTCATACTAGTTTCCAGGTACATTTCAACTTAAGGAGAGCATCAAATGACATTTAAAATTGTATGAGCCACACAACTGTTCTACAACCCAAACACAAACCCAAACCCTAACTTCCTGGTACAATTCAACTTAAGGAGAGAACAAAAATGTGTTCAAAATTGTATTCAAAATCGTATAAGCCACACCCCTTTTCTGTCGGAAAACGATCCCTCTCACCCTCATACTAGTTTCCAGGTACATTTCAACTTAAGGAGAGCATCAAATGACATTTAAAATTGTATGAGCCACACAACTGTTCTACAACCCAAACACAAACCCAAACCCTAACTTACTGGTACATTTCGACTTAAGGAGAGAACAAAAATGTGTTTAAAATTGTATTCAAAATCGTGTAAGCCACACCCCTTTTTTGTCGGAAAACCCTCCCCCTCACCCTCATACTAGTTTCCAGGTACATTTCAACTTAAGGAGAGCATCAAATGACATTTAAAATTGTATGAGCCACACAACTGTTCCACAACCCTAACCCTAACCCTAACCCTAACCCTAACCCTAAAACTTCCTGATACATTTCAACTTAAGGAGAGAACAAAAATGTGTTTAAAATTGTATTCAAAATCGTATAAGCCACACCCCTTTTGTTTCGGAAAACCCTCCCCCTCACCCTCATACTAGTTTCCAGGTACATTTCAACTTAAGGAGAGCATCAAATGACATTTAAAATTGTATGAGCCAAACAACTGTTCCACTACCCTAACCCTAACCCTAACCCTAACCCTAACCCTAACTTCCTGGTACATTTCAACTTAAGGAGAGATCAAAAATGTGTTCAAAATCGTATTCAAAATCGTATAAGCCACACCCCTTTTCTGTCGGAAAACCCTCCCCCTCACCCTCATACTAGATTCCAGGTACATTTCAACTTAAGGAGAGCATCAAATGACATTTAAAATTGTATGAGCCACACAACTGTTCTACAACCCAAACACAAACCCAAACCCTAACTTCCTGGTACATTTCAACTTAAGGAGAGAACAAAAATGTGTTTAAAATTGTATTCAAAATCGTATAAGCCACACCCCTTTTCTGTCGGAAAACCCTCCCCCTCACCCTCATACTAGTTTCCAGGTACATTTCAACTTAAGGAGAGCATCAAATGACATTTAAAATTGTATGAGCCACACAACTGTTCTACAACCCAAACACAAACCCAAACCCTAACTTCCTGGTACATTTCAACTTAAGGAGAGAACAAAAATGTGTTTAAAATTGTATTCAAAATCGTATAAGCCACACCCCTTTTCTGTCGGAAAACCCTCCCCCTCACCCTCATACTAGTTTCCAGGTACATTTCAACTTAAGGAGAGCATCAAATGACATTTAAAATTGTATGAGCCACACAACTGTTCTACAACCCAAACACAAACCCAAACCCTAACTTCCTGGTACATTTCAACTTAAGGAGAGAACAAAAATGTGTTTAAAATTGTATTCAAAATCGTATAAGCCACACCCCTTTTCTGTCGGAAAACCCTCCCCCTCACCCTCATACTAGTTTCCAGGTACATTTCAACTTAAGGAGAGCATCAAATGACATTTAAAATTGTATGAGCCACACAACTGTTCTACAACCCAAACACAAACCCAAACCCTAACTACCTGGTACATTTCAACTTAAGGAGAGATCAAAAATGTGTTCAAAATCGTATTCAAAATCGTATAAGCCACACCCCTTTTCTGTCGGAAAACCCTCCCCCTCACCCTCATACTAGATTCCAGGTACATTTCAACTTAAGGAGAGCATCAAATGACATTTAAAATTGTATGAGCCACACAACTGTTCTACAACCCAAACACAAACCCAAACCCTAACTTCCTGGTACATTTCAACTTAAGGAGAGAACAAAAATGTGTTAAAAATTGTATTCAAAATTGTATAAGCCACACCCCTTTTCTGTCGGAAAACCCTCCCCCTCACCCTCATACTAGTTTCCAGGTACATTTCAACTTAAGGAAAGCATCAAATGACATTTAAAATTCTATGAGCCACACAACTGTTCTACAACCCAAACACAAACCCAAACCCTAACTACCTGGTACATTTCAACTTAAGGAGAGAACAAAAATGTGTTTAAAATTGTATTCAAAATCATATAAGCCACACCCCTTTTTTGTCGGGAAACCCTCCCCCTCACCCTCATACTAGTTTCCAGGTACATTTCAACTTAAGGAGAGCATCAAATGACATTTAAAATTGTATGAGCCAAACAACTGTTCCACAACCCTAACCCTAACCCTAACCCTAACCCTAACCCTAACCCTAACCCTAACCCTAACCCTAACCCTAACCCTAACCCTAACCCTAACCCTAACCCTAACCCTAACCCTAACCCTAACCCTAACCCTAACCCTAACCTCCTGGTACATTTCAACTTAAGGAGAGAACAAAAATGTGTTCAAAATCGTATAAGCCACACCCCTTTTCTGTCGGAAAACCCTCCCCCTCACCCTCATACTAGTTTCCAGGTACATTTTAACTTAAGGAGAGCATCAAATGACATTTAAAATTGTATGAGCCACACAACTGTTCCCTAACCCTAACCCTAACCCTAACCCTAACCCTAACCCTAACCTCCTGGTACATTTCAACTTAAGGAGAGAACAAAAATGTGTTCAAAATCGTATAAGCCACACCCCTTTTCTGTCGGAAAACCCTCCCCCTCACCCTCATACTAGTTTCCAGGTACATTTCAACTTAAGGAGAGCATCAAATGACATTTAAAATTGTATGAGCCACACAACTGTTCTACAACCCAAACACAAACCCAAACCCTAACTACCTGGTACATTTCAACTTAAGGAGAGAACAAAAATGTGTTTAAAATTGTATTCAAAATCATATAAGCCACACCCCTTTTTTGTCGGAAAACCCTCCCCCTCACCCTCATACTAGTTTCCAGGTACATTTCAACTTAAGGAGAGCATCAAATGACATTTAAAATTGTATGAGCCACACAACTGTTTAACCCTAACCCTAACCCTAACCCTAACCCTAACCCTAACCCTAACCCTAACCCTAACCCTAACCCTAACCCTAACCCTAACTTCCTGGTACATTTCAACTTAAGGAGAGAACAAAAATGTGTTTTAAATTGTATTCAAAATCGTATAAGCCACACCCCTTTTTTGTCGGAAAACCCTCCCCCTCACCCTCATACTAGTTTCCAGGTACATTTCAACTTAAGGAGAGCATCAAATGACATTTAAAATTGTATGAGCCAAACAACTGTTCCACATCCCTCACCCTCACCCTCAAACTTCCTGGTACATTTCAACTTAACGAGAGAACAAAAATGTGTTTAAAATTGTATTCAAAATCGTAAAAGCCACACCCCTTTTGTTTCGGAAAACCCTCCCCCTCACCCTCATACTAGTTTCCAGGTACATTTCAACTTAAGGAGAGCATCAAATGACATTTAAAATTGTATGAGCCAAACAACTGTTCCACAACCCTAACCCTAACAATAACCCTAACCCTAACCCTAACCCTAACCCTAACCCTAACCCTAACCCTAACCCTAACCCTAACCCTAACCCTAACCCTAACTTCCTGGTACATTTCAACTTAAGGAGAGAACAAAAATGTGTTTAAAATTGTATTTAAAATCGTATAAGCCACACCCCTTTTGTTTCGGAAAACCCTCCCCCTCACCCTCATACTAGTTTCCAGGTACATTTCAACTTAAGGAGAGCATCAAATGACATTTAAAATTGTATGAGCCAAACAACTGTTCCACAACCCTAACCCTAACCCTAACCCTAACCCTAACCCTAACCCTAACCCTAACCCTAACCCTAACCCTAACCCTAACCCTAACCCTAACCCTAACCCTAACCCTAACCCTAACCCTAACTTCCTGGTACAATTCAACTTAAGGAGAGAACAAAAATGTGTTCAAAATTGTATTCAAAATCGTATAAGCCACACCCCTTTTCTGTCGGAAAACGATCCCTCTCACCCTCATACTAGTTTCCAGGTACATTTCAACTTAAGGAGAGCATCAAATGACATTTAAAATTGTATGAGCCACACAACTGTTCTACAACCCAAACACAAACCCAAACCCTAACTTACTGGTACATTTCGACTTAAGGAGAGAACAAAAATGTGTTTAAAATTGTATTCAAAATCGTGTAAGCCACACCCCTTTTTTGTCGGAAAACCCTCCCCCTCACCCTCATACTAGTTTCCAGGTACATTTCAACTTAAGGAGAGCATCAAATGACATTTAAAATTGTATGAGCCACACAACTGTACCCTAACCCTAACCCTAACCCTAACCCTAACCCTAACCCTAACCCTAACCCTAACCCTAACCCTAACCCTAACCCTAACCCTAACCCTAACCCTAACCCTAACCCTAACCCTAACCCTAACCCTAACCCTAACCCTAACCCTAACCCTAACCCTAACCCTAACCCTAACTTCCTGGTACATTTCAACTTAAGGAGAGAACAAAAATGTGTTTTAAATTGTATTTAAAATCGTATAAGCCACACCCCTTTTGTTTCAGAAAACCCTCCCCCTCACCCTCATACTAGTTTCCAGGTACATTTCAACTTAAGGAGAGAACAAAAATGTGTTCAAAATCGTATAAGCCACACCCCTTTTCTGTCGGAAAACCCTCACCCTTACCCTCATACTAGATTCCAGGTACATTTCAACTTAAGGAGAGCATCAAATGACATTTAAAATTGTATGAGCCACACAACTGTTCTACAACCCAAACACAAACCCAAACCCTAACTTCCTGGTACATTTCAACTTAAGGAGAGAACAAAAATGTGTTTAAAATTGTATTCAAAATCGTATAAGCCACACCCCTTTTCTGTCGGAAAACCCTCCCCCTCACCCTCATACTAGTTTCCAGGTACATTTCAACTTAAGGAGAGCATCAAATGACATTTAAAATTGTATGAGCCACACAACTGTTCTACAACCCAAACACAAACCCAAACCCTAACTACCTGGTACATTTCAACATAAGGAGAGAACAAAAATGTGTTTAAAATTGTATTCAAAATCATATAAGCCACACCCCTTTTTTGTCGGAAAACCCTCCCCCTCTTCCTCATACTAGTTTCCAGGTACATTTCAACTTAAGGAGAGCATCAAATGACATTTAAAATTGTATGAGCCACACAACCCTAACCCTAACCCTAACCCTAACCCTAACCCTAACCCTAACCCGACTTCCTGGTACATTTCAACTTATGGAGAGAACAAAAATGTGTTTAAAATTGTATTCAAAATCGTATAAGCCACACCCCTTTTGTTTCAGAAAACCCTCCCCCTCACCCTCATACTAGTTTCCAGGTACATTTCAACTTAAGGAGAGCATCAAATGACATTTAAAATTGTATGAGCCACACAACTGTTCCCTAACCCTAACCCTAACCCTAACCCTAACCCTAACCCTAACCCTAACCCTAACCCTAACCCTAACCCTAACCCTAACCCTAACCCTAACCCTAACCCTAACCCTAACCCTAACCCTAACCCTTACCCTAACCCTAACCCTAACTTCCTGGTACATTTCAACTTAAGGAGAGAACAAAAATGTGTTTAAAATTGTATTCAAAATCGTATAAGCCACACCCCTTTTCTGTCGGAAAACCCTCCCCCTCACCCTCATACTAGTTTCCAGGTACATTTCAACTTAAGGAGAGCATCAAATGACATTTAAAATTGTATGAGCCACACAACTGTTCTACAACCCAAACACAAACCCAAACCCTAACTTCCTGGTACATTTCAACTTAAGGAGAGAACAAAAATGTGTTTAAAATTGTATTCAAAATCGTATAAGCCACACCCCTTTTCTGTCGGAAAACCCTCCCCCTCACCCTCATACTAGTTTCCAGGTACATTTCAACTTAAGGAGAGCATCAAATGACATTTAAAATTGTATGAGCCACACAACTGTTCTACAACCCAAACACAAACCCAAACCCTAACTTCCTGGTACATTTCAACTTAAGGAGAGAACAAAAATGTGTTTAAAATTGTATTCAAAATCGTATAAGCCACACCCCTTTTCTGTCGGAAAACCCTCCCCCTCACCCTCATACTAGTTTCCAGGTACATTTCAACTTAAGGAGAGCATCAAATGACATTTAAAATTGTATGAGCCACACAACTGTTCTACAACCCAAACACAAACCCAAACCCTAACTACCTGGTACATTTCAACTTAAGGAGAGATCAAAAATGTGTTCAAAATCGTATTCAAAATCGTATAAGCCACACCCCTTTTCTGTCGGAAAACCCTCCCCCTCACCCTCATACTAGATTCCAGGTACATTTCAACTTAAGGAGAGCATCAAATGACATTTAAAATTGTATGAGCCACACAACTGTTCTACAACCCAAACACAAACCCAAACCCTAACTTCCTGGTACATTTCAACTTAAGGAGAGAACAAAAATGTGTTTAAAATTGTATTCAAAATTGTATAAGCCACACCCCTTTTCTGTCGGAAAACCCTCCCCCTCACCCTCATACTAGTTTCCAGGTACATTTCAACTTAAGGAAAGCATCAAATGACATTTAAAATTCTATGAGCCACACAACTGTTCTACAACCCAAACACAAACCCAAACCCTAACTACCTGGTACATTTCAACTTAAGGAGAGAACAAAAATGTGTTTAAAATTGTATTCAAAATCATATAAGCCACACCCCTTTTTTGTCGGGAAACCCTCCCCCTCACCCTCATACTAGTTTCCAGGTACATTTCAACTTAAGGAGAGCATCAAATGACATTTAAAATTGTATGAGCCAAACAACTGTTCCACAACCCTAACCCTAACCCTAACCCTAACCCTAACCCTAACCCTAACCCTAACCCTAACCCTAACCCTAACCCTAACCCTAACCCTAACCCTAACCCTAACCCTAACCCTAACCCTAACCCTAACCCTAACCCTAACCTCCTGGTACATTTCAACTTAAGGAGAGAACAAAAATGTGTTCAAAATCGTATAAGCCACACCCCTTTTCTGTCGGAAAACCCTCCCCCTCACCCTCATACTAGTTTCCAGGTACATTTTAACTTAAGGAGAGCATCAAATGACATTTAAAATTGTATGAGCCACACAACTGTTCCCTAACCCTAACCCTAACCCTAACCCTAACCCTAACCCTAACCTCCTGGTACATTTCAACTTAAGGAGAGAACAAAAATGTGTTCAAAATCGTATAAGCCACACCCCTTTTCTGTCGGAAAACCCTCCCCCTCACCCTCATACTAGTTTCCAGGTACATTTCAACTTAAGGAGAGCATCAAATGACATTTAAAATTGTATGAGCCACACAACTGTTCTACAACCCAAACACAAACCCAAACCCTAACTACCTGGTACATTTCAACTTAAGGAGAGAACAAAAATGTGTTTAAAATTGTATTCAAAATCATATAAGCCACACCCCTTTTTTGTCGGAAAACCCTCCCCCTCACCCTCATACTAGTTTCCAGGTACATTTCAACTTAAGGAGAGCATCAAATGACATTTAAAATTGTATGAGCCACACAACTGTTTAACCCTAACCCTAACCCTAACCCTAACCCTAACCCTAACCCTAACCCTAACCCTAACCCTAACCCTAACCCTAACCCTAACCCTAACCCTAACCCTAACCCTAACCCTAACCCTAACTTCCTGGTACATTTCAACTTAAGGAGAGAACAAAAATGTGTTTTAAATTGTATTCAAAATCGTATAAGCCACACCCCTTTTGTTTCAGAAAACCCTCCCCCTCACCCTCATACTAGTTTCCAGGTACATTTCAACTTAAGGAGAGCATCAAATGACATTTAAAATTGTATAAGCCAAACAACTGTTCCACAACCCTAACCCTAACCCTAACCCTAACCCTAACCCTAACCCTAACCCTAACCCTAACCCTAACCCTAACCCTAACCCTAACCCTAACCCTAACCCTAACCCTAACCCTAACCCTAACCCTAACTTCCTGGTACATTTCAACTTAAGGAGAGAACAAAAATGTGTTTTAAATTGTATTCAAAATCGTATAAGCCACACCCCTTTTTTGTCGGAAAACCCTCCCCCTCACCCTCATACTAGTTTCCAGGTACATTTCAACTTAAGGAGAGCATCAAATGACATTTAAAATTGTATGAGCCAAACAACTGTTCCACATCCCTCACCCTCACCCTCAAACTTCCTGGTACATTTCAACTTAACGAGAGAACAAAAATGTGTTTAAAATTGTATTCAAAATCGTAAAAGCCACACCCCTTTTGTTTCGGAAAACCCTCCCCCTCACCCTCATACTAGTTTCCAGGTACATTTCAACTTAAGGAGAGCATCAAATGACATTTAAAATTGTATAAGCCAAACAACTGTTCCACAACCCTAACCCTAACAATAACAATAACCCTAACCCTAACCCTAACCCTAACCCTAACCCTAACCCTAACCCTAACCCTAACCCTAACCCTAACCCTAACCCTAACTTCCTGGTACATTTCAACTTAAGGAGAGAACAAAAATGTGTTTAAAATTGTATTTAAAATCGTATAAGCCACACCCCTTTTGTTTCGGAAAACCCTCCCCCTCACCCTCATACTAGTTTCCAGGTACATTTCAACTTAAGGAGAGCATCAAATGACATTTAAAATTGTATGAGCCACACAACTGTTCTACAACCCAAACACAAACCCAAACCCTAACTTCCTGGTACATTTCAACTTAAGGAGAGAACAAAAATGTGTTTAAAATTGTATTCAAAATCGTATAAGCCACACCCCTTTTCTGTCGGAAAACCCTCCCCCTCACCCTCATACTAGTTTCCAGGTACATTTCAACTTAAGGAGAGCATCAAATGACATTTAAAATTGTATGAGCCACACAACTGTTCTACAACCCAAACACAAACCCAAACCCTAACTTCCTGGTACATTTCAACTTAAGGAGAGAACAAAAATGTGTTTAAAATTGTATTCAAAATCGTATAAGCCACACCCCTTTTCTGTCGGAAAACCCTCCCCCTCACCCTCATACTAGTTTCCAGGTACATTTCAACTTAAGGAGAGCATCAAATGACATTTAAAATTGTATGAGCCACACAACTGTTCTACAACCCAAACACAAACCCAAACCCTAACTACCTGGTACATTTCAACTTAAGGAGAGATCAAAAATGTGTTCAAAATCGTATTCAAAATCGTATAAGCCACACCCCTTTTCTGTCGGAAAACCCTCCCCCTCACCCTCATACTAGATTCCAGGTACATTTCAACTTAAGGAGAGCATCAAATGACATTTAAAATTGTATGAGCCACACAACTGTTCTACAACCCAAACACAAACCCAAACCCTAACTTCCTGGTACATTTCAACTTAAGGAGAGAACAAAAATGTGTTTAAAATTGTATTCAAAATTGTATAAGCCACACCCCTTTTCTGTCGGAAAACCCTCCCCCTCACCCTCATACTAGTTTCCAGGTACATTTCAACTTAAGGAAAGCATCAAATGACATTTAAAATTCTATGAGCCACACAACTGTTCTACAACCCAAACACAAACCCAAACCCTAACTACCTGGTACATTTCAACTTAAGGAGAGAACAAAAATGTGTTTAAAATTGTATTCAAAATCATATAAGCCACACCCCTTTTTTGTCGGGAAACCCTCCCCCTCACCCTCATACTAGTTTCCAGGTACATTTCAACTTAAGGAGAGCATCAAATGACATTTAAAATTGTATGAGCCAAACAACTGTTCCACAACCCTAACCCTAACCCTAACCCTAACCCTAACCCTAACCCTAACCCTAACCCTAACCCTAACCCTAACCCTAACCCTAACCCTAACCCTAACCCTAACCCTAACCCTAACCCTAACCCTAACTTCCTGGTACATTTCAACTTAAGGAGAGAACAAAAATGTGTTTTAAATTGTATTCAAAATCGTATAAGCCACACCCCTTTTGTTTCAGAAAACCCTCCCCCTCACCCTCATACTAGTTTCCAGGTACATTTCAACTTAAGGAGAGCATCAAATGACATTTAAAATTGTATAAGCCAAACAACTGTTCCACAACCCTAACCCTAACCCTAACCCTAACCCTAACCCTAACCCTAACCCTAACCCTAACCCTAACCCTAACCCTAACCCTAACCCTAACCCTAACCCTAACCCTAACCCTAACCCTAACCCTAACCCTAACCCTAACTTCCTGGTACATTTCAACTTAAGGAGAGAACAAAAATGTGTTTTAAATTGTATTCAAAATCGTATAAGCCACACCCCTTTTTTGTCGGAAAACCCTCCCCCTCACCCTCATACTAGTTTCCAGGTACATTTCAACTTAAGGAGAGCATCAAATGACATTTAAAATTGTATGAGCCAAACAACTGTTCCACATCCCTCACCCTCACCCTCAAACTTCCTGGTACATTTCAACTTAACGAGAGAACAAAAATGTGTTTAAAATTGTATTCAAAATCGTAAAAGCCACACCCCTTTTGTTTCGGAAAACCCTCCCCCTCACCCTCATACTAGTTTCCAGGTACATTTCAACTTAAGGAGAGCATCAAATGACATTTAAAATTGTATGAGCCAAACAACTGTTCCACAACCCTAACCCTAACAATAACAATAACCCTAACCCTAACCCTAACCCTAACCCTAACCCTAACCCTAACCCTAACCCTAACCCTAACCCTAACCCTAACTTCCTGGTACATTTCAACTTAAGGAGAGAACAAAAATGTGTTTAAAATTGTATTTAAAATCGTATAAGCCACACCCCTTTTGTTTCGGAAAACCCTCCCCCTCACCCTCATACTAGTTTCCAGGTACATTTCAACTTAAGGAGAGCATCAAATGACATTTAAAATTGTATGAGCCAAACAAATGTTCCACAACCCTAACCCTAACCCTAACCCTAACCCTAACCCTAACCCTAACCCTAACCCTAACCCTAACCCTAACCCTAACCCTAACCCTAACCCTAACCCTAACCCTAACCCTAACCCTAACCCTAACCCTAACTTCCTGGTACAATTCAACTTAAGGAGAGAACAAAAATGTGTTCAAAATTGTATTCAAAATCGTATAAGCCACACCCCTTTTCTGTCGGAAAACGATCCCTCTCACCCTCATACTAGTTTCCAGGTACATTTCAACTTAAGGAGAGCATCAAATGACATTTAAAATTGTATGAGCCACACAACTGTTCTACAACCCAAACACAAACCCAAACCCTAACTTACTGGTACATTTCGACTTAAGGAGAGAACAAAAATGTGTTTAAAATTGTATTCAAAATCGTGTAAGCCACACCCCTTTTTTGTCGGAAAACCCTCCCCCTCACCCTCATACTAGTTTCCAGGTACATTTCAACTTAAGGAGAGCATCAAATGACATTTAAAATTGTATGAGCCACACAACTGTACCCTAACCCTAACCCTAACCCTAACCCTAACCCTAACCCTAACCCTAACCCTAACCCTAACCCTAACCCTAACCCTAACCCTAACCCTAACCCTAACCCTAACCCTAACCCTAACCCTAACCCTAACCCTAACCCTAACCCTAACCCTAACCCTAACCCTAACTTCCTGGTACATTTCAACTTAAGGAGAGAACAAAAATGTGTTTTAAATTGTATTTAAAATCGTATAAGCCACACCCCTTTTGTTTCAGAAAACCCTCCCCCTCACCCTCATACTAGTTTCCAGGTACATTTCAACTTAAGGAGAGAACAAAAATGTGTTCAAAATCGTATAAGCCACACCCCTTTTCTGTCGGAAAACCCTCACCCTTACCCTCATACTAGATTCCAGGTACATTTCAACTTAAGGAGAGCATCAAATGACATTTAAAATTGTATGAGCCACACAACTGTTCTACAACCCAAACACAAACCCAAACCCTAACTTCCTGGTACATTTCAACTTAAGGAGAGAACAAAAATGTGTTTAAAATTGTATTCAAAATCGTATAAGCCACACCCCTTTTCTGTCGGAAAACCCTCCCCCTCACCCTCATACTAGTTTCCAGGTACATTTCAACTTAAGGAGAGCATCAAATGACATTTAAAATTGTATGAGCCACACAACTGTTCTACAACCCAAACACAAACCCAAACCCTAACTACCTGGTACATTTCAACATAAGGAGAGAACAAAAATGTGTTTAAAATTGTATTCAAAATCATATAAGCCACACCCCTTTTTTGTCGGAAAACCCTCCCCCTCTTCCTCATACTAGTTTCCAGGTACATTTCAACTTAAGGAGAGCATCAAATGACATTTAAAATTGTATGAGCCACACAACCCTAACCCTAACCCTAACCCTAACCCTAACCCTAACCCTAACCCGACTTCCTGGTACATTTCAACTTATGGAGAGAACAAAAATGTGTTTAAAATTGTATTCAAAATCGTATAAGCCACACCCCTTTTGTTTCAGAAAACCCTCCCCCTCACCCTCATACTAGTTTCCAGGTACATTTCAACTTAAGGAGAGCATCAAATGACATTTAAAATTGTATGAGCCACACAACTGTTCCCTAACCCTAACCCTAACCCTAACCCTAACCCTAACCCTAACCCTAACCCTAACCCTAACCCTAACCCTAACCCTAACCCTAACCCTAACCCTTACCCTTACCCTAACCCTAACCCTAACCCTAACCCTAACTTCCTGGTACATTTCAACTTAAGGAGAGAACAAAAATGTGTTTAAAATTGTATTCAAAATCGTATAAGCCACACCCCTTTTCTGTCGGAAAACCCTCCCCCTCACCCTCATACTAGTTTCCAGGTACATTTCAACTTAAGGAGAGCATCAAATGACATTTAAAATTGTATGAGCCACACAACTGTTCTACAACCCAAACACAAACCCAAACCCTAACTTCCTGGTACATTTCAACTTAAGGAGAGAACAAAAATGTGTTTAAAATTGTATTCAAAATCGTATAAGCCACACCCCTTTTCTGTCGGAAAACCCTCCCCCTCACCCTCATACTAGTTTCCAGGTACATTTCAACTTAAGGAGAGCATCAAATGACATTTAAAATTGTATGAGCCACACAACTGTTCTACAACCCAAACACAAACCCAAACCCTAACTTCCTGGTACATTTCAACTTAAGGAGAGAACAAAAATGTGTTTAAAATTGTATTCAAAATCGTATAAGCCACACCCCTTTTCTGTCGGAAAACCCTCCCCCTCACCCTCATACTAGATTCCAGGTACATTTCAACTTAAGGAGAGCATCAAATGACATTTAAAATTGTATGAGCCACACAACTGTTCTACAACCCAAACACAAACCCAAACCCTAACTTCCTGGTACATTTCAACTTAAGGAGAGAACAAAAATGTGTTTAAAATTGTATTCAAAATTGTATAAGCCACACCCCTTTTCTGTCGGAAAACCCTCCCCCTCACCCTCATACTAGTTTCCAGGTACATTTCAACTTAAGGAAAGCATCAAATGACATTTAAAATTCTATGAGCCACACAACTGTTCTACAACCCAAACACAAACCCAAACCCTAACTACCTGGTACATTTCAACTTAAGGAGAGAACAAAAATGTGTTTAAAATTGTATTCAAAATCATATAAGCCACACCCCTTTTTTGTCGGGAAACCCTCCCCCTCACCCTCATACTAGTTTCCAGGTACATTTCAACTTAAGGAGAGCATCAAATGACATTTAAAATTGTATGAGCCAAACAACTGTTCCACAACCCTAACCCTAACCCTAACCCTAACCCTAACCCTAACCCTAACCCTAACCCTAACCCTAACCCTAACCCTAACCCTAACCCTAACCCTAACCCTAACCCTAACCCTAACCCTAACCCTAACCCTAACCCTAACCCTAACCCTAACCCTAACCTCCTGGTACATTTCAACTTAAGGAGAGAACAAAAATGTGTTCAAAATCGTATAAGCCACACCCCTTTTCTGTCGGAAAACCCTCCCCCTCACCCTCATACTAGTTTCCAGGTACATTTTAACTTAAGGAGAGCATCAAATGACATTTAAAATTGTATGAGCCACACAACTGTTCCCTAACCCTAACCCTAACCCTAACCCTAACCTCCTGGTACATTTCAACTTAAGGAGAGAACAAAAATGTGTTCAAAATCGTATAAGCCACACCCCTTTTCTGTCGGAAAACCCTCCCCCTCACCCTCATACTAGTTTCCAGGTACATTTCAACTTAAGGAGAGCATCAAATGACATTTAAAATTGTATGAGCCACACAACTGTTCTACAACCCAAACACAAACCCAAACCCTAACTACCTGGTACATTTCAACTTAAGGAGAGAACAAAAATGTGTTTAAAATTGTATTCAAAATCATATAAGCCACACCCCTTTTTTGTCGGAAAACCCTCCCCCTCACCCTCATACTAGTTTCCAGGTACATTTCAACTTAAGGAGAGCATCAAATGACATTTAAAATTGTATGAGCCACACAACTGTTTAACCCTAACCCTAACCCTAACCCTAACCCTAACCCTAACCCTAACCCTAACCCTAACCCTAACCCTAACCCTAACCCTAACCCTAACCCTAACCCTAACCCTAACCCTAACCCTAACTTCCTGGTACATTTCAACTTAAGGAGAGAACAAAAATGTGTTTAAAATTGTATTTAAAATCGTATAAGCCACACCCCTTTTGTTTCGGAAAACCCTCCCCCTCACCCTCATACTAGTTTCCAGGTACATTTCAACTTAAGGAGAGCATCAAATGACATTTAAAATTGTATGAGCCAAACAACTGTTCCACAACCCTAACCCTAACCCTAACCCTAACCCTAACCCTAACCCTAACCCTAACCCTAACCCTAACCCTAACCCTAACCCTAACCCTAACCCTAACCCTAACCCTAACCCTAACCCTAACCCTAACCCTAACCCTAACCCTAACCCTAACCCTAACCCTAACTTCCTGGTACAATTCAACTTAAGGAGAGAACAAAAATGTGTTCAAAATTGTATTCAAAATCGTATAAGCCACACCCCTTTTCTGTCGGAAAACGATCCCTCTCACCCTCATACTAGTTTCCAGGTACATTTCAACTTAAGGAGAGCATCAAATGACATTTAAAATTGTATGAGCCACACAACTGTTCTACAACCCAAACACAAACCCAAACCCTAACTTACTGGTACATTTCGACTTAAGGAGAGAACAAAAATGTGTTTAAAATTGTATTCAAAATCGTGTAAGCCACACCCCTTTTTTGTCGGAAAACCCTCCCCCTCACCCTCATACTAGTTTCCAGGTACATTTCAACTTAAGGAGAGCATCAAATGACATTTAAAATTGTATGAGCCACACAACTGTACCCTAACCCTAACCCTAACCCTAACCCTAACCCTAACCCTAACCCTAACCCTAACCCTAACCCTAACTTCCTGGTACATTTCAACTTAAGGAGAGAACAAAAATGTGTTTTAAATTGTATTTAAAATCGTATAAGCCACACCCCTTTTGTTTCAGAAAACCCTCCCCCTCACCCTCATACTAGTTTCCAGGTACATTTCAACTTAAGGAGAGAACAAAAATGTGTTCAAAATCGTATAAGCCACACCCCTTTTCTGTCGGAAAACCCTCACCCTTACCCTCATACTAGATTCCAGGTACATTTCAACTTAAGGAGAGCATCAAATGACATTTAAAATTGTATGAGCCACACAACTGTTCTACAACCCAAACACAAACCCAAACCCTAACTTCCTGGTACATTTCAACTTAAGGAGAGAACAAAAATGTGTTTAAAATTGTATTCAAAATCATATAAGCCACACCCCTTTTCTGTCGGAAAACCCTCCCCCTCACCCTCATACTAGTTTCCAGGTACATTTCAACTTAAGGAGAGCATCAAATGACATTTAAAATTGTATGAGCCACACAACTGTTCTACAACCCAAACACAAACCCAAACCCTAACTACCTGGTACATTTCAACATAAGGAGAGAACAAAAATGTGTTTAAAATTGTATTCAAAATCATATAAGCCACACCCCTTTTTTGTCGGAAAACCCTCCCCCTCTTCCTCATACTAGTTTCCAGGTACATTTCAACTTAAGGAGAGCATCAAATGACATTTAAAATTGTATGAGCCACACAACCCTAACCCTAACCCTAACCCTAACCCTAACCCTAACCCGACTTCCTGGTACATTTCAACTTATGGAGAGAACAAAAATGTGTTTAAAATTGTATTCAAAATCGTATAAGCCACACCCCTTTTGTTTCAGAAAACCCTCCCCCTCACCCTCATACTAGTTTCCAGGTACATTTCAACTTAAGGAGAGCATCAAATGACATTTAAAATTGTATGAGCCACACAACTGTTCCCTAACCCTAACCCTAACCCTAACCCTAACCCTAACCCTAACCCTAACCCTAACCCTAACCCTAACCCTAACCCTAACCCTAACCCTAACCCTAACCCTAACCCTAACCCTAACCCTAACCCTAACCCTTACCCTAACCCTAACCCTAACTTCCTGGTACATTTCAACTTAAGGAGAGAACAAAAATGTGTTTAAAATTGTATTCAAAATCGTATAAGCCACACCCCTTTTCTGTCGGAAAACCCTCCCCCTCACCCTCATACTAGTTTCCAGGTACATTTCAACTTAAGGAGAGCATCAAATGACATTTAAAATTGTATGAGCCACACAACTGTTCTACAACCCAAACACAAACCCAAACCCTAACTTCCTGGTACATTTCAACTTAAGGAGAGAACAAAAATGTGTTTAAAATTGTATTCAAAATCGTATAAGCCACACCCCTTTTCTGTCGGAAAACCCTCCCCCTCACCCTCATACTAGTTTCCAGGTACATTTCAACTTAAGGAGAGCATCAAATGACATTTAAAATTGTATGAGCCACACAACTGTTCTACAACCCAAACACAAACCCAAACCCTAACTTCCTGGTACATTTCAACTTAAGGAGAGAACAAAAATGTGTTTAAAATTGTATTCAAAATCGTATAAGCCACACCCCTTTTCTGTCGGAAAACCCTCCCCCTCACCCTCATACTAGTTTCCAGGTACATTTCAACTTAAGGAGAGCATCAAATGACATTTAAAATTGTATGAGCCACACAACTGTTCTACAACCCAAACACAAACCCAAACCCTAACTACCTGGTACATTTCAACTTAAGGAGAGATCAAAAATGTGTTCAAAATCGTATTCAAAATCGTATAAGCCACACCCCTTTTCTGTCGGAAAACCCTCCCCCTCACCCTCATACTAGATTCCAGGTACATTTCAACTTAAGGAGAGCATCAAATGACATTTTAAATTGTATGAGCCACACAACTGTTCTACAACCCAAACACAAACCCAAACCCTAACTTCCTGGTACATTTCAACTTAAGGAGAGAACAAAAATGTGTTTAAAATTGTATTCAAAATTGTATAAGCCACACCCCTTTTCTGTCGGAAAACCCTCCCCCTCACCCTCATACTAGTTTCCAGGTACATTTCAACTTAAGGAAAGCATCAAATGACATTTAAAATTCTATGAGCCACACAACTGTTCTACAACCCAAACACAAACCCAAACCCTAACTACCTGGTACATTTCAACTTAAGGAGAGAACAAAAATGTGTTTAAAATTGTATTCAAAATCATATAAGCCACACCCCTTTTTTGTCGGGAAACCCTCCCCCTCACCCTCATACTAGTTTCCAGGTACATTTCAACTTAAGGAGAGCATCAAATGACATTTAAAATTGTATGAGCCAAACAACTGTTCCACAACCCTAACCCTAACCCTAACCCTAACCCTAACCCTAACCCTAACCCTAACCCTAACCCTAACCCTAACCCTAACCCTAACCCTAACCCTAACCCTAACCCTAACCCTAACCCTAACCCTAACCCTAACCCTAACCCTAACCCTAACCCTAACCTCCTGGTACATTTCAACTTAAGGAGAGAACAAAAATGTGTTCAAAATCGTATAAGCCACACCCCTTTTCTGTCGGAAAACCCTCCCCCTCACCCTCATACTAGTTTCCAGGTACATTTTAACTTAAGGAGAGCATCAAATGACATTTAAAAATGTATGAGCCACACAACTGTTCCCTAACCCTAACCCTAACCCTAACCCTAACCCTAACCCTAACCTCCTGGTACATTTCAACTTAAGGAGAGAACAAAAATGTGTTCAAAATCGTATAAGCCACACCCCTTTTCTGTCGGAAAACCCTCCCCCTCACCCTCATACTAGTTTCCAGGTACATTTCAACTTAAGGAGAGCATCAAATGACATTTAAAATTGTATGAGCCACACAACTGTTCTACAACCCAAACACAAACCCAAACCCTAACTACCTGGTACATTTCAACTTAAGGAGAGAACAAAAATGTGTTTAAAATTGTATTCAAAATCATATAAGCCACACCCCTTTTTTGTCGGAAAACCCTCCCCCTCACCCTCATACTAGTTTCCAGGTACATTTCAACTTAAGGAGAGCATCAAATGACATTTAAAATTGTATGAGCCACACAACTGTTTAACCCTAACCCTAACCCTAACCCTAACCCTAACCCTAACCCTAACCCTAACCCTAACCCTAACCCTAACCCTAACCCTAACCCTAACCCTAACCCTAACCCTAACCCTAACCCTAACCCTAACCCTAACTTCCTGGTACATTTCAACTTAAGGAGAGAACAAAAATGTGTTTTAAATTGTATTCAAAATCGTATAAGCCACACCCCTTTTGTTTCAGAAAACCCTCCCCCTCACCCTCATACTAGTTTCCAGGTACATTTCAACTTAAGGAGAGCATCAAATGACATTTAAAATTGTATAAGCCAAACAACTGTTCCACAACCCTAACCCTAACCCTAACCCTAACCCTAACCCTAACCCTAACCCTAACCCTAACCCTAACCCTAACCCTAACCCTAACCCTAACCCTAACCCTAACCCTAACCCTAACCCTAACCCTAACCCTAACCCTAACCCTAACCCTAACTTCCTGGTACATTTCAACTTAAGGAGAGAACAAAAATGTGTTTTAAATTGTATTCAAAATCGTATAAGCCACACCCCTTTTTTGTCGGAAAACCCTCCCCCTCACCCTCATACTAGTTTCCAGGTACATTTCAACTTAAGGAGAGCATCAAATGACATTTAAAATTGTATGAGCCAAACAACTGTTCCACATCCCTCACCCTCACCCTCAAACTTCCTGGTACATTTCAACTTAACGAGAGAACAAAAATGTGTTTAAAATTGTATTCAAAATCGTAAAAGCCACACCCCTTTTGTTTCGGAAAACCCTCCCCCTCACCCTCATACTAGTTTCCAGGTACATTTCAACTTAAGGAGAGCATCAAATGACATTTAAAATTGTATGAGCCAAACAACTGTTCCACAACCCTAACCCTAACAATAACAATAACCCTAACCCTAACCCTAACCCTAACCCTAACCCTAACCCTAACCCTAACCCTAACCCTAACCCTAACCCTAACCCTAACTTCCTGGTACATTTCAACTTAAGGAGAGAACAAAAATGTGTTTAAAATTGTATTTAAAATCGTATAAGCCACACCCCTTTTGTTTCGGAAAACCCTCCCCCTCACCCTCATACTAGTTTCCAGGTACATTTCAACTTAAGGAGAGCATCAAATGACATTTAAAATTGTATGAGCCAAACAAATGTTCCACAACCCTAACCCTAACCCTAACCCTAACCCTAACCCTAACCCTAACCCTAACCCTAACCCTAACCCTAACCCTAACCCTAACCCTAACCCTAACCCTAACCCTAACCCTAACCCTAACCCTAACTTCCTGGTACAATTCAACTTAAGGAGAGAACAAAAATGTGTTCAAAATTGTATTCAAAATCGTATAAGCCACACCCCTTTTCTGTCGGAAAACGATCCCTCTCACCCTCATACTAGTTTCCAGGTACATTTCAACTTAAGGAGAGCATCAAATGACATTTAAAATTGTATGAGCCACACAACTGTTCTACAACCCAAACACAAACCCAAACCCTAACTTACTGGTACATTTCGACTTAAGGAGAGAACAAAAATGTGTTTAAAATTGTATTCAAAATCGTGTAAGCCACACCCCTTTTTTGTCGGAAAACCCTCCCCCTCACCCTCATACTAGTTTCCAGGTACATTTCAACTTAAGGAGAGCATCAAATGACATTTAAAATTGTATGAGCCACACAACTGTACCCTAACCCTAACCCTAACCCTAACCCTAACCCTAACCCTAACCCTAACCCTAACCCTAACCCTAACCCTAACCCTAACCCTAACCCTAACCCTAACCCTAACCCTAACCCTAACCCTAACTTCCTGGTACATTTCAACTTAAGGAGAGAACAAAAATGTGTTTTAAATTGTATTTAAAATCGTATAAGCCACACCCCTTTTGTTTCAGAAAACCCTCCCCCTCACCCTCATACTAGTTTCCAGGTACATTTCAACTTAAGGAGAGAACAAAAATGTGTTCAAAATCGTATAAGCCACACCCCTTTTCTGTCGGAAAACCCTCACCCTTACCCTCATACTAGATTCCAGGTACATTTCAACTTAAGGAGAGCATCAAATGACATTTAAAATTGTATGAGCCACACAACTGTTCTACAACCCAAACACAAACCCAAACCCTAACTTCCTGGTACATTTCAACTTAAGGAGAGAACAAAAATGTGTTTAAAATTGTATTCAAAATCGTATAAGCCACACCCCTTTTCTGTCGGAAAACCCTCCCCCTCACCCTCATACTAGTTTCCAGGTACATTTCAACTTAAGGAGAGCATCAAATGACATTTAAAATTGTATGAGCCACACAACTGTTCTACAACCCAAACACAAACCCAAACCCTAACTACCTGGTACATTTCAACATAAGGAGAGAACAAAAATGTGTTTAAAATTGTATTCAAAATCATATAAGCCACACCCCTTTTTTGTCGGAAAACCCTCCCCCTCTTCCTCATACTAGTTTCCAGGTACATTTCAACTTAAGGAGAGCATCAAATGACATTTAAAATTGTATGAGCCACACAACCCTAACCCTAACCCTAACCCTAACCCTAACCCTAACCCTAACCCGACTTCCTGGTACATTTCAACTTATGGAGAGAACAAAAATGTGTTTAAAATTGTATTCAAAATCGTATAAGCCACACCCCTTTTGTTTCAGAAAACCCTCCCCCTCACCCTCATACTAGTTTCCAGGTACATTTCAACTTAAGGAGAGCATCAAATGACATTTAAAATTGTATGAGCCACACAACTGTTCCCTAACCCTAACCCTAACCCTAACCCTAACCCTAACCCTAACCCTAACCCTAACCCTAACCCTAACCCTAACCCTAACCCTAACCCTAACCCTAACCCTAACCCTAACCCTTACCCTAACCCTAACCCTAACCCTAACCCTAACTTCCTGGTACATTTCAACTTAAGGAGAGAACAAAAATGTGTTTAAAATTGTATTCAAAATCGTATAAGCCACACCCCTTTTCTGTCGGAAAACCCTCCCCCTCACCCTCATACTAGTTTCCAGGTACATTTCAACTTAAGGAGAGCATCAAATGACATTTAAAATTGTATGAGCCACACAACTGTTCTACAACCCAAACACAAACCCAAACCCTAACTTCCTGGTACATTTCAACTTAAGGAGAGAACAAAAATGTGTTTAAAATTGTATTCAAAATCGTATAAGCCACACCCCTTTTCTGTCGGAAAACCCTCCCCCTCACCCTCATACTAGTTTCCAGGTACATTTCAACTTAAGGAGAGCATCAAATGACATTTAAAATTGTATGAGCCACACAACTGTTCTACAACCCAAACACAAACCCAAACCCTAACTTCCTGGTACATTTCAACTTAAGGAGAGAACAAAAATGTGTTTAAAATTGTATTCAAAATCGTATAAGCCACACCCCTTTTCTGTCGGAAAACCCTCCCCCTCACCCTCATACTAGATTCCAGGTACATTTCAACTTAAGGAGAGCATCAAATGACATTTAAAATTGTATGAGCCACACAACTGTTCTACAACCCAAACACAAACCCAAACCCTAACTTCCTGGTACATTTCAACTTAAGGAGAGAACAAAAATGTGTTTAAAATTGTATTCAAAATTGTATAAGCCACACCCCTTTTCTGTCGGAAAACCCTCCCCCTCACCCTCATACTAGTTTCCAGGTACATTTCAACTTAAGGAAAGCATCAAATGACATTTAAAATTCTATGAGCCACACAACTGTTCTACAACCCAAACACAAACCCAAACCCTAACTACCTGGTACATTTCAACTTAAGGAGAGAACAAAAATGTGTTTAAAATTGTATTCAAAATCATATAAGCCACACCCCTTTTTTGTCGGGAAACCCTCCCCCTCACCCTCATACTAGTTTCCAGGTACATTTCAACTTAAGGAGAGCATCAAATGACATTTAAAATTGTATGAGCCAAACAACTGTTCCACAACCCTAACCCTAACCCTAACCCTAACCCTAACCCTAACCCTAACCCTAACCCTAACCCTAACCCTAACCCTAACCCTAACCCTAACCCTAACCCTAACCCTAACCCTAACCCTAACCCTAACCCTAACCTCCTGGTACATTTCAACTTAAGGAGAGAACAAAAATGTGTTCAAAATCGTATAAGCCACACCCCTTTTCTGTCGGAAAACCCTCCCCCTCACCCTCATACTAGTTTCCAGGTACATTTTAACTTAAGGAGAGCATCAAATGACATTTAAAATTGTATGAGCCACACAACTGTTCCCTAACCCTAACCCTAACCCTAACCCTAACCCTAACCTCCTGGTACATTTCAACTTAAGGAGAGAACAAAAATGTGTTCAAAATCGTATAAGCCACACCCCTTTTCTGTCGGAAAACCCTCCCCCTCACCCTCATACTAGTTTCCAGGTACATTTCAACTTAAGGAGAGCATCAAATGACATTTAAAATTGTATGAGCCACACAACTGTTCTACAACCCAAACACAAACCCAAACCCTAACTACCTGGTACATTTCAACTTAAGGAGAGAACAAAAATGTGTTTAAAATTGTATTCAAAATCATATAAGCCACACCCCTTTTTTGTCGGAAAACCCTCCCCCTCACCCTCATACTAGTTTCCAGGTACATTTCAACTTAAGGAGAGCATCAAATGACATTTAAAATTGTATGAGCCACACAACTGTTTAACCCTAACCCTAACCCTAACCCTAACCCTATACCCTAACCCTAACTCCTAACCCTAACCCTAACCCTAACCCTAACCCTAACCCTAACCCTAACCCTAACCCTAACCCTAACCCTAACCCTAACCCTAACCCTAACTTCCTGGTACATTTCAACTTAAGGAGAGAGAACAAAAATGTGTTTTAAATTGTATTCAAAATCGTATAAGCCACACCCCTTTTGTTTCAGAAAACCCTCCCCCTCACCCTCATACTAGTTTCTCCAGGTACATTTCAACTTAAGGAGAGCATCAAATGACATTTAAAATTGTATAAGCCAAACAACTGTTCCACAACCCTAACCCTAACCCTAACCCTAACCCTAACCCTAACCCTAACCCTAACCCTAACCCTAACCCTAACCCTAACCCTAACCCTAACTTCCTGGTACATTTCAACTTAAGGAGAGAACAAAAATGTGTTTTAAATTGTATTCAAAATCGTATAAGCCACACCCCTTTTTTGTCGGAAAACCCTCCCCCTCACCCTCATACTAGTTTCCAGGTACATTTCAACTTAAGGAGAGCATCAAATGACATTTAAAATTGTATGAGCCAAACAACTGTTCCACATCCCTCACCCTCACCCTCAAACTTCCTGGTACATTTCAACTTAACGAGAGAACAAAAATGTGTTTAAAATTGTATTCAAAATCGTAAAAGCCACACCCCTTTTGTTTCGGAAAACCCTCCCCCTCACCCTCATACTAGTTTCCAGGTACATTTCAACTTAAGGAGAGCATCAAATGACATTTAAAATTGTATGAGCCAAACAACTGTTCCACAACCCTAACCCTAACAATAACAATAACCCTAACCCTAACCCTAACCCTAACCCTAACCCTAACCCTAACCCTAACCCTAACCCTAACCCTAACTTCCTGGTACATTTCAACTTAAGGAGAGAACAAAAATGTGTTTAAAATTGTATTTAAAATCGTATAAGCCACACCCCTTTTGTTTCGGAAAACCCTCCCCCTCACCCTCATACTAGTTTCCAGGTACATTTCAACTTAAGGAGAGCATCAAATGACATTTAAAATTGTATGAGCCAACAAATGTTCCACAACCCTAACCCTAACCCTAACCCTAACCCTAACCCTAACCCTAACCCTAACCCTAACCCTAACCCTAACTTCCTGGTACAATTCAACTTAAGGAGAGAACAAAAATGTGTTCAAAATTGTATTCAAAATCGTATAAGCCACACCCCTTTTCTGTCGGAAAACGATCCCTCTCACCCTCATACTAGTTTCCAGGTACATTTCAACTTAAGGAGAGCATCAAATGACATTTAAAATTGTATGAGCCACACAACTGTTCTACAACCCAAACACAAACCCAAACCCTAACTTACTGGTACATTTCGACTTAAGGAGAGAACAAAAATGTGTTTAAAATTGTATTCAAAATCGTGTAAGCCACACCCCTTTTTTGTCGGAAAACCCTCCCCCTCACCCTCATACTAGTTTCCAGGTACATTTCAACTTAAGGAGAGCATCAAATGACATTTAAAATTGTATGAGCCACACAACTGTACCCTAACCCCTAACCCCTAACCCTAACCCTAACCCTAACCCTAACCCTAACCCTAACCCTAACCCTAACCCTAACCCTAACCCTAACCCTAACCCTAACCCTAACCCTAACCCTAACCCTAACCCTAACCTAACCCTAACCCTAACCCTAACCCTAACTTCCTGGTACATTTCAACTTAAGGAGAGAACAAAAATGTGTTTTAAATTGTATTTAAAATCGTATAAGCCACACCCCTTTTGTTTCAGAAAACCTCCCCCTCACCCTCATACTAGTTTCCAGGTACATTTCAACTTAAGGAGAGAACAAAAATGTGTTCAAAATCGTATAAGCCACACCCCTTTCCTGTCGGAAAACCTCACCCTTACCCTCATACTAGATTCCAGGTACATTTCAACTTAAGGAGAGCATCAAATGACATTTAAAATTGTATGAGCCACACAACTGTTCTACAACCCAAACACAAACCCAAACCCTAACTTCCTGGTACATTTCAACTTAAGGAGAGAACAAAAATGTGTTTAAAATTGTATTCAAAATCGTATAAGCGCCACACCCCTTTTCTGTCGGAAAACCCTCCCCCTCACCCTCATACTAGTTTCCAGGTACATTTCAACTTAAGGAGAGCATCAAATGACATTTAAAATTGTATGAGCCACACAACTGTTCTACAACCCAAACACAAACCCAAACCCTAACTACCTGGTACATTTCAACATAAGGAGAGAACAAAAATGTGTTTTAAAATTGTATTCAAAATCATATAAGCCACACCCCTTTTTTGTCGGAAAACCCTCCCCCTCTTCCTCATACTAGTTTCCAGGTACATTTCAACTTAAGGAGAGCATCAAATGACATTTAAAATTGTATGAGCCACACAACCCTAACCCTAACCCTAACCCTAACCCTAACCCTAACCCTAACCCTAACCGACTTCCTGGTACATTTCAACTTATGGAGAGAACAAAAATGTGTTTAAAATTGTATTCAAAATCGTATAAGCCACACCCCTTTTGTTTCAGAAAACCCTCCCCCTCACCCTCATACTAGTTTCCAGGTACATTTCAACTTAAGGAGAGCATCAAATGACATTTAAAATTGTATGAGCCACACAACTGTTCCCTAACCCTAACCCTAACCCTAACCCTAACCCTAACCCTAACCCTAACCCTAACCCTAACCCTAACCCTAACCCTAACCCTAACCCTAACCCTAACCCTAACCCTAACCCTAACCCTAACCCTAACCCTAACCCCTAACTTCCTGGTACAATTTCAACTTAAGGAGAGAACAAAAATGTGTTTAAAATTGTATTCAAAATCGTATAAGCCACACCCCTTTTCTGTCGGAAAACCCTCCCCCTCACCCTCATACTAGTTTCCAGGTACATTTCAACTTAAGGAGAGCATCAAATGACATTTAAAATTGTATGAGCCACACAACTGTTCTACAACCCAAACACAAACCCAAACCCTAACTACCTGGTACATTTCAACTTAGAGGAGAGAACAAAAATGTGTTTAAAATTGTATTCAAAATCATATAAGCCACACCCCTTTTTTGTCGGAAAACCCTCCCCCTCACCCTCATACTAGTTTCCAGGTACATTTCAACTTAAGGAGAGCATCAAATGACATTTAAAATTGTATGAGCCACACAACTGTTTAACCCCTAACCCTAACCCTAACCCTAACCCTAACCCTAACCCTAACCCTAACCCTAACCCTAACCCTAACCCTAACCCTAACCCTAACCCTAACCCTAACCCTAACCCTAACCCTAACCCTAACCCTAACCCTAACTTCCTGGTACATTTCAACTTAAGGAGAGAACAAAAATGTGTTTTAAATTGTATTCAAAATCGTATAAGCCACACCCCTTTTTTGTCGGAAAACCCTCCCCCTCACCCTCATACTAGTTTCCAGGTACATTTCAACTTAAGGAGAGCATCAAATGACATTTAAAATTGTATGAGCCAAACAACTGTTCCACATCCCTCACCCTCACCCTCAAACTTCCTGGTACATTTCAACTTAACGAGAGAACAAAAATGTGTTTAAAATTGTATTCAAAATCGTAAAAGCCACACCCCTTTTGTTTCGGAAAACCCTCCCCCTCACCCTCATACTAGTTTCCAGGTACATTTCAACTTAAGGAGAGCATCAAATGACATTTAAAATTGTATGAGCCAAACAACTGTTCCACAACCCTAACCCTAACAATAACAATAACCACCCTAACCACTAACCCTAACCCTAACCCTAACCCTAACCCTAACCCTAACCCTAACCCTAACCCTAACCCTAACCCTAACTTCCTGGTACATTTCAACTTAAGGAGAGAAACAAAAATGTGTTTAAAATTGTATTTAAAATCGTATAAGCCACACCCCTTTTGTTTCGGAAAACCCTCCCCCTCACCCTCATACTAGTTTCCAGGTACATTTCAACTTAAGGAGAGCATCAAATGACATTTAAAATTGTATGAGCCAAACAAATGTTCCACAACCCTAACCCTAACCCTAACCCTAACCCTAACCCTAACCCTAACCCTAACCCTAACCCTAACCCTAACTTCCTGGTACAATTCAACTTAAGGAGAGAACAAAAATGTGTTCAAAATTGTATTCAAAATCGTATAAGCCACACCCCTTTTCTGTCGGAAAACGATCCCTCTCACCCTCATACTAGTTTCCAGGTACATTTCAACTTAAGGAGAGCATCAAATGACATTTAAAATTGTATGAGCCACACAACTGTTCTACAACCCAAACACAAACCCAAACCCTAACTTACTGGTACATTTCGACTTAAGGAGAGAACAAAAATGTGTTTAAAATTGTATTCAAAATCGTGTAAGCCACACCCCTTTTTTGTCGGAAAACCCTCCCCCTCACCCTCATACTAGTTTCCAGGTACATTTCAACTTAAGGAGAGCATCAAATGACATTTAAAATTGTATGAGCCACACAACTGTACCCTAACCCTAACCCTAACCCTAACCCTAACCCTAACCCTAACCCTAACCCTAACCCTAACCCTAACCCTAACCCTAACCCTAACCCTAACCCTAACCCTAACCCTAACCTAACCCTAACCCTAACCCTAACCCTAACTTCCTGGTACATTTCAACTTAAGGAGAGAACAAAAATGTGTTTTTAAATTGTATTTAAAATCGTATAAGCCACACCCCTTTTGTTTCAGAAAACCCTCCCCCTCACCCTCATACTAGTTTCCAGGTACATTTCAACTTAAGGAGAGAACAAAAATGTGTTCAAAATCGTATAAGCCACACCCCTTTTCTGTCGGAAAACCCTCACCCTTACCCTCATACTAGATTCCAGGTACATTTCAACTAAGGAGAGCATCAAATGACATTTAAAATTGTATGAGCCACACAACTGTTCTACAACCCAAACACAAACCCAAACCCTAACTTCCTGGTACATTTCAACTTAAGGAGAGAACAAAAATGTGTTTAAAATTGTATTCAAAATCGTATAAGCCACACCCCTTTTCTGTCGGAAAACCCTCTCCCCTCACCCTCATACTAGTTTCCAGGTACATTTCAACTTAAGGAGAGCATCAAATGACATTTAAAATTGTATGAGCCACACAACTGTTCTACAACCCAAACACAAACCCAAACCCTAACTACCTGGTACATTTCAACATAAGGAGAGAACAAAAATGTGTTTAAAATTGTATTCAAAATCATATAAGCCACACCCCTTTTTTGTCGGAAAACCCTCCCCCTCTTCCTCATACTAGTTTCCAGGTACATTTCAACTTAAGGAGAGCATCAAATGACATTTAAAATTGTATGAGCCACACAACCCTAACCCTAACCCTAACCCTAACCCTAACCCTAACCCTAACCCGACTTCCTGGTACATTTCAACTTATGGAGAGAACAAAAATGTGTTTAAAATTGTATTCAAAATCGTATAAGCCACACCCCTTTTGTTTCAGAAAACCCTCCCCCTCACCCTCATACTAGTTTCCAGGTACATTTCAACTTAAGGAGAGCATCAAATGACATTTAAAATTGTATGAGCCACACAACTGTTCCCTAACCCTAACCCTACCTAACCCTAACCCTAACCCTAACCCTAACCCTAACCTACCCTAACCCTAACCCTAACCCTAACCCTAACCCTAACCCTAACCCTAACCCTAACCCTAACCCTAACCCTAACCCTTACCCTAACCCTAACCCTAACTTCCTGGTAATTCAACTTAAGGAGAGAACAAAAATGTGTTTAAAATTGTATTCAAAATCGTATAAGCCACACCCCTTTTCTGTCGGAAAACCCTCCCCCTCACCCTCATACTAGTTTCCAGGTACATTTCAACTTAAGGAGAGCATCAAATGACATTTAAAATTGTATGAGCCACACAACTGTTCTACAACCCAAACACAAACCCAAACCCTAACTTCCTGGTACATTTCAACTTAAGGAGAGAACAAAAATGTGTTTAAAATTGTATTCAAAATCGTATAAGCCACACCCCTTTTCTGTCGGAAAACCCTCCCCCTCACCCTCATACTAGTTTCCAGGTACATTTCAACTTAAGGAGAGCATCAAATGACATTTAAAATTGTATGAGCCACACAACTGTTCTACAACCCAAACACAAACCCAAACCCTAACTTCCTGGTACATTTCAACTTAAGGAGAGAACAAAAATGTGTTTAAAATTGTATTCAAAATCGTATAAGCCACACCCCTTTTCTGTCGGAAAACCCTCCCCCTCACCCTCATACTAGATTCCAGGTACATTTCAACTTAAGGAGAGCATCAAATGACATTTAAAATTGTATGAGCCACACAACTGTTCTACAACCCAAACACAAACCCAAACCCTAACTTCCTGGTACATTTCAACTTAAGGAGAGAACAAAAATGTGTTTAAAATTGTATTCAAAATTGTATAAGCCACACCCCTTTTCTGTCGGAAAACCCTCCCCCTCACCCTCATACTAGTTTCCAGGTACATTTCAACTTAAGGAAAGCATCAAATGACATTTAAAATTCTATGAGCCACACAACTGTTCTACAACCCAAACACAAACCCAAACCCTAACTACCTGGTACATTTCAACTTAAGGAGAGAACAAAAATGTGTTTAAAATTGTATTCAAAATCATATAAGCCACACCCCTTTTTTGTCGGGAAACCCTCCCCCTCACCCTCATACTAGTTTCCAGGTACATTTCAACTTAAGGAGAGCATCAAATGACATTTAAAATTGTATGAGCCAAACAACTGTTCCACAACCCTAACCCTAACCCTAACCCTAACCCTAACCCTAACCCTAACCCTAACCCTAACCCTAACCCTAACCCTAACCCTAACCCTAACCCTAACCCTAACCCTAACCCTAACCCTAACCCTAACCCTAACCCTAACCCTAACCTCCTGGTACATTTCAACTTAAGGAGAGAACAAAAATGTGTTCAAAATCGTATAAGCCACACCCCTTTTCTGTCGGAAAACCCTCCCCCTCACCCTCATACTAGTTTCCAGGTACATTTTAACTTAAGGAGAGCATCAAATGACATTTAAAATTGTATGAGCCACACAACTGTTCCCTAACCCTAACCCTAACCCTAACCCTAACCCTAACCTCCTGGTACATTTCAACTTAAGGAGAGAACAAAAATGTGTTCAAAATCGTATAAGCCACACCCCTTTTCTGTCGGAAAACCCTCCCCCTCACCCTCATACTAGTTTCCAGGTACATTTCAACTTAAGGAGAGCATCAAATGACATTTAAAATTGTATGAGCCACACAACTGTTCTACAACCCAAACACAAACCCAAACCCTAACTACCTGGTACATTTCAACTTAAGGAGAGAACAAAAATGTGTTTAAAATTGTATTCAAAATCATATAAGCCACACCCCTTTTTTGTCGGAAAACCCTCCCCCTCACCCTCATACTAGTTTCCAGGTACATTTCAACTTAAGGAGAGCATCAAATGACATTTAAAATTGTATGAGCCACACAACTGTTTAACCCTAACCCTAACCCTAACCCTAACCCTAACCCTAACCCTAACCCTAACCCTAACCCTAACCCTAACCCTAACCCTAAAACTTCCTGGTACATTTCAACTTAAGGAGAGAACAAAAATGTGTTTTAAATTGTATTCAAAATCGTATAAGCCACACCCCTTTTGTTTCAGAAAACCCTCTCCCTCACCCTCATACTAGTTTCCAGGTACATTTCAACTTAAGGAGAGCATCAAATGACATTTAAAATTGTATAAGCCAAACAACTGTTCCACAACCCTAACCCTAACCCTAACCCTAACCCTAACCCTAACCCTAACCCTAACCCTAACCCTAACCCTAACCCTAACCCTAACCCTAACCCTAACCCTAACCCTAACCCTAACCCTAACCCTAACCCTAACCCTAACCCTAACCCTAACTTCCTGGTACATTTCAACTTAAGGAGAGAACAAAAATGTGTTTTAAATTGTATTCAAAATCGTATAAGCCACACCCCTTTTTTGTCGGAAAACCCTCCCCCTCACCCTCATACTAGTTTCCAGGTACATTTCAACTTAAGGAGAGCATCAAATGACATTTAAAATTGTATGAGCCAAACAACTGTTCCACATCCCTCACCCTCACCCTCAAACTTCCTGGTACATTTCAACTTAACGAGAGAACAAAAATGTGTTTAAAATTGTATTCAAAATCGTAAAAGCCACACCCCTTTTGTTTCGGAAAACCCTCCCCCTCACCCTCATACTAGTTTCCAGGTACATTTCAACTTAAGGAGAGCATCAAATGACATTTAAAATTGTATGAGCCAAACAACTGTTCCACAACCCTAACCCTAACAATAACAATAACCCTAACCCTAACCCTAACCCTAACCCTAACCCTAACCCTAACCCTAACCCTAACCCTAACTTCCTGGTACATTTCAACTTAAGGAGAGAACAAAAATGTGTTTAAAATTGTATTTAAAATCGTATAAGCCACACCCCTTTTGTTTCGGAAAACCCTCCCCCTCACCCTCATACTAGTTTCCAGGTACATTTCAACTTAAGGAGAGCATCAAATGACATTTAAAATTGTATGAGCCAAACAAATGTTCCACAACCCTAACCCTAACCCTAACCCTAACCCTAACCCTAACCCTAACCCTAACCCTAACCCTAACCCTAACCCTAACCCTAACCCTAACCCTAACCCTAACCCTAACCCTAACCCTAACCCTAACCCTAACCCTAACTTCCTGGTACAATTCAACTTAAGGAGAGAACAAAAATGTGTTCAAAATTGTATTCAAAATCGTATAAGCCACACCCCTTTTCTGTCGGAAAACGATCCCTCTCACCCTCATACTAGTTTCCAGGTACATTTCAACTTAAGGAGAGCATCAAATGACATTTAAAATTGTATGAGCCACACAACTGTTCTACAACCCAAACACAAACCCAAACCCTAACTTACTGGTACATTTCGACTTAAGGAGAGAACAAAAATGTGTTTAAAATTGTATTCAAAATCGTGTAAGCCACACCCCTTTTTTGTCGGAAAACCCTCCCCCTCACCCTCATACTAGTTTCCAGGTACATTTCAACTTAAGGAGAGCATCAAATGACATTTAAAATTGTATGAGCCACACAACTGTACCCTAACCCTAACCCTAACCCTAACCCTAACCCTAACCCTAACCCTAACCCTAACCCTAACCCTAACCCTAACCCTAACCCTAACCCTAACCCTAACCCTAACCCTAACCCTAACCCTAACCCTAACCCTAACCCTAACTTCCTGGTACATTTCAACTTAAGGAGAGAACAAAAATGTGTTTTAAATTGTATTTAAAATCGTATAAGCCACACCCCTTTTGTTTCAGAAAACCCTCCCCCTCACCCTCATACTAGTTTCCAGGTACATTTCAACTTAAGGAGAGAACAAAAATGTGTTCAAAATCGTATAAGCCACACCCCTTTCCTGTCGGAAAACCCTCACCCTTACCCTCATACTAGATTCCAGGTACATTTCAACTTAAGGAGAGCATCAAATGACATTTAAAATTGTATGAGCCACACAACTGTTCTACAACCCAAACACAAACCCAAACCCTAACTTCCTGGTACATTTCAACTTAAGGAGAGAACAAAAATGTGTTTAAAATTGTATTCAAAATCGTATAAGCCACACCCCTTTTCTGTCGGAAAACCCTCCCCCTCACCCTCATACTAGTTTCCAGGTACATTTCAACTTAAGGAGAGCATCAAATGACATTTAAAATTGTATGAGCCACACAACTGTTCTACAACCCAAACACAAACCCAAACCCTAACTACCTGGTACATTTCAACATAAGGAGAGAACAAAAATGTGTTTAAAATTGTATTCAAAATCATATAAGCCACACCCCTTTTTTGTCGGAAAACCCTCCCCCTCTTCCTCATACTAGTTTCCAGGTACATTTCAACTTAAGGAGAGCATCAAATGACATTTAAAATTGTATGAGCCACACAACCCTAACCCTAACCCTAACCCTAACCCTAACCCTAACCCTAACCCGACTTCCTGGTACATTTCAACTTATGGAGAGAACAAAAATGTGTTTAAAATTGTATTCAAAATCGTATAAGCCACACCCCTTTTGTTTCAGAAAACCCTCCCCCTCACCCTCATACTAGTTTCCAGGTACATTTCAACTTAAGGAGAGCATCAAATGACATTTAAAATTGTATGAGCCACACAACTGTTCCCTAACCCTAACCCTAACCCTAACCCTAACCCTAACCCTAACCCTAACCCTAACCCTAACCCTAACCCTAACCCTAACCCTAACCCTAACCCTAACCCTAACCCTAACCCTAACCCTAACCCTAACCCTAACCCTAACCCTAACCCTAACTTCCTGGTACATTTCAACTTAAGGAGAGAACAAAAATGTGTTTAAAATTGTATTCAAAATCGTATAAGCCACACCCCTTTTCTGTCGGAAAACCCTCCCCCTCACCCTCATACTAGTTTCCAGGTACATTTCAACTTAAGGAGAGCATCAAATGACATTTAAAATTGTATGAGCCACACAACTGTTCTACAACCCAAACACAAACCCAAACCCTAACTTCCTGGTACATTTCAACTTAAGGAGAGAACAAAAATGTGTTTAAAATTGTATTCAAAATCGTATAAGCCACACCCCTTTTCTGTCGGAAAACCCTCCCCCTCACCCTCATACTAGTTTCCAGGTACATTTCAACTTAAGGAGAGCATCAAATGACATTTAAAATTGTATGAGCCACACAACTGTTCTACAACCCAAACACAAACCCAAACCCTAACTACCTGGTACATTTCAACTTAAGGAGAGATCAAAAATGTGTTCAAAATCGTATTCAAAATCGTATAAGCCACACCCCTTTTCTGTCGGAAAACCCTCCCCCTCACCCTCATACTAGATTCCAGGTACATTTCAACTTAAGGAGAGCATCAAATGACATTTAAAATTGTATGAGCCACACAACTGTTCTACAACCCAAACACAAACCCAAACCCTAACTTCCTGGTACATTTCAACTTAAGGAGAGAACAAAAATGTGTTTAAAATTGTATTCAAAATTGTATAAGCCACACCCCTTTTCTGTCGGAAAACCCTCCCCCTCACCCTCATACTAGTTTCCAGGTACATTTCAACTTAAGGAAAGCATCAAATGACATTTAAAATTCTATGAGCCACACAACTGTTCTACAACCCAAACACAAACCCAAACCCTAACTACCTGGTACATTTCAACTTAAGGAGAGAACAAAAATGTGTTTAAAATTGTATTCAAAATCATATAAGCCACACCCCTTTTTTGTCGGGAAACCCTCCCCCTCACCCTCATACTAGTTTCCAGGTACATTTCAACTTAAGGAGAGCATCAAATGACATTTAAAATTGTATGAGCCAAACAACTGTTCCACAACCCTAACCCTAACCCTAACCCTAACCCTAACCCTAACCCTAACCCTAACCCTAACCCTAACCCTAACCCTAACCCTAACCCTAACCCTAACCCTAACCCTAACCCTAACCCTAACCCTAACCCTAACCCTAACCCTAACCTCCTGGTACATTTCAACTTAAGGAGAGAACAAAAATGTGTTCAAAATCGTATAAGCCACACCCCTTTTCTGTCGGAAAACCCTCCCCCTCACCCTCATACTAGTTTCCAGGTACATTTTAACTTAAGGAGAGCATCAAATGACATTTAAAATTGTATGAGCCACACAACTGTTCCCTAACCCTAACCCTAACCCTAACCCTAACCCTAACCCTAACCTCCTGGTACATTTCAACTTAAGGAGAGAACAAAAATGTGTTCAAAATCGTATAAGCCACACCCCTTTTCTGTCGGAAAACCCTCCCCCTCACCCTCATACTAGTTTCCAGGTACATTTCAACTTAAGGAGAGCATCAAATGACATTTAAAATTGTATGAGCCACACAACTGTTCTACAACCCAAACACAAACCCAAACCCTAACTACCTGGTACATTTCAACTTAAGGAGAGAACAAAAATGTGTTTAAAATTGTATTCAAAATCATATAAGCCACACCCCTTTTTTGTCGGAAAACCCTCCCCCTCACCCTCATACTAGTTTCCAGGTACATTTCAACTTAAGGAGAGCATCAAATGACATTTAAAATTGTATGAGCCACACAACCCTAACCCTAACCCTAACCCTAACCCTAACCCTAACCCTGACTTCCTGGTACATTTCAACTTAAGGAGAGAACAAAAATGTGTTTAAAATTGTATTCAAAATCGTATAAGCCACATCCCTTTTGTTTTGGAAAACCTTCCCCCTCACCCTCATACTAGTTTCCAGGTAATTTTCAACTTAAGGAGAGCATCAAATGACATTTAAAATTGTATGAGCCACACAACTGTTCCACAACCCTAACCCTAACCCTAACCCTAACCCTAACCCTAACCCTAACCCTAACCCTAACCCTAACCCTAACCCTAACCCTAACCCTAACCCTAACCCTAACCCTAACCCTAACCCTAACCCTAACCCTAACCCTAACTTCCTGGTACATTTCAACTTAAGGAGAGAACAAAAATGTGTTCAAAATTGTATTCAAAATCGTATAAGCCACACCCCTTTTCTGTCGGAAAACCCTCCCCCTCACCCTCATACTAGTTTCCAGGTACATTTGAACTTAAGGAGAGCATCAAATGACATTTAAAATTGTATGAGCCACACAACTGTTTAACCCTAACCCTAACCCTAACCCTAACCCTAACCCTAACCCTAACCCTAACTCTAACTTCCTGGTACATTTCAACTTAAGGAGAGAACAAAAATGTGTTTTAAATTGTATTCAAAATCGTATAATTCACACCCCTTTTGTTTCAGAAAACCCTCCCCCTCACCCTCATACTAGTTTCCAGGTACATTTCAACTTAAGGAGAGCATCAAATGACATTTAAAATTGTATGAGACAAACAACTGTTCCACAACCCTAACCCTAACCCTAACCCTAACCCTAACCCTAACCCTAACCCTAACCCTAACCCTAACCCTAACCCTAACCCTAACCCTAACCCTAACCCTAACCCTAACCCTAACCCTAACCCTAACTTCCTGGTACATTTCAACTTAAGGAGAGAACAAAAATGTGTTCAAAATCGTATTCAAAATCGTATAAGCCACACCCCTTTTCTGTCGGAAAACCCTCCCCCTCACCCTCATACTAGTTTCCAGGTACATTTCAACTTAAGGAGAGCATCAAATGACATTTAAAATTGTATGAGCCACACAACTGTACCCTAACCCTAACCCTAACCCTAACCCTAACCCTAACCCTAACCCTAACTTCCTGGTACATTTCAACTTAAGGAGAGAACAAAAATGTGTTTTAAATTGTATTTAAAATCGTATAAGCCACACCCCTTTTGTTTCAGAAAACCCTCCCCCTCACCCTCATACTAGTTTCCAGGTACATTTCAACTTAAGGAGAGAACAAAAATGTGTTCAAAATCGTATAAGCCACACCCCTTTCCTGTCGGAAAACCCTCACCCTTACCCTCATACTAGATTCCAGGTACATTTCAACTTAAGGAGAGCATCAAATGACATTTAAAATCGTATGAGCCACACAACTGTTCTACAACCCAAACACAAACCCAAACCCTAACTTCCTGGTACATTTCAACTTAAGGAGAGAACAAAAATGTGTTTAAAATTGTATTCAAAATCGTATAAGCCACACCCCTTTTCTGTCGGAAAACCCTCCCCCTCACCCTCATACTAGTTTCCAGGTACATTTCAACTTAAGGAGAGCATCAAATGACATTTAAAATTGTATGAGCCACACAACTGTTCTACAACCCAAACACAAACCCAAACCCTAACTACCTGGTACATTTCAACATAAGGAGAGAACAAAAATGTGTTTAAAATTGTATTCAAAATCATATAAGCCACACCCCTTTTTTGTCGGAAAACCCTCCCCCTCTTCCTCATACTAGTTTCCAGGTACATTTCAACTTAAGGAGAGCATCAAATGACATTTAAAATTGTATGAGCCACACAACCCTAACCCTAACCCTAACCCTAACCCTAACCCTAACCCGACTTCCTGGTACATTTCAACTTATGGAGAGAACAAAAATGTGTTTAAAATTGTATTCAAAATCGTATAAGCCACACCCCTTTTGTTTCAGAAAACCCTCCCCCTCACCCTCATACTAGTTTCCAGGTACATTTCAACTTAAGGAGAGCATCAAATGACATTTAAAATTGTATGAGCCACACAACTGTTCCCTAACCCTAACCCTAACCCTAACCCTAACCCTAACCCTAACCCTAACCCTAACCCTAACCCTAACCCTAACCCTAACCCTAACCCTAACCCTAACCCTAACCCTAACCCTAACCCTAACCCTAACCCTAACCCTAACCCTAACCCTAACTTCCTGGTACATTTCAACTTAAGGAGAGAACAAAAATGTGTTTAAAATTGTATTCAAAATCGTATAAGCCACACCCCTTTTCTGTCGGAAAACCCTCCCCCTCACCCTCATACTAGTTTCCAGGTACATTTCAACTTAAGGAGAGCATCAAATGACATTTAAAATTGTATGAGCCACACAACTGTTCTACAACCCAAACACAAACCCAAACCCTAACTTCCTGGTACATTTCAACTTAAGGAGAGAACAAAAATGTGTTTAAAATTGTATTCAAAATCGTATAAGCCACACCCCTTTTCTGTCGGAAAACCCTCCCCCTCACCCTCATACTAGTTTCCAGGTACATTTCAACTTAAGGAGAGCATCAAATGACATTTAAAATTGTATGAGCCACACAACTGTTCTACAACCCAAACACAAACCCAAACCCTAACTACCTGGTACATTTCAACTTAAGGAGAGATCAAAAATGTGTTCAAAATCGTATTCAAAATCGTATAAGCCACACCCCTTTTCTGTCGGAAAACCCTCCCCCTCACCCTCATACTAGATTCCAGGTACATTTCAACTTAAGGAGAGCATCAAATGACATTTAAAATTGTATGAACCACACAACTGTTCTACAACCCAAACACAAACCCAAACCCTAACTTCCTGGTACATTTCAACTTAAGGAGAGAACAAAAATGTGTTTAAAATTGTATTCAAAATTGTATAAGCCACACCCCTTTTCTGTCGGAAAACCCTCCCCCTCACCCTCATACTAGTTTCCAGGTACATTTCAACTTAAGGAAAGCATCAAATGACATTTAAAATTCTATGAGCCACACAACTGTTCTACAACCCAAACACAAACCCAAACCCTAACTACCTGGTACATTTCAACTTAAGGAGAGAACAAAAATGTGTTTAAAATTGTATTCAAAATCATATAAGCCACACCCCTTTTTTGTCGGGAAACCCTCCCCCTCACCCTCATACTAGTTTCCAGGTACATTTCAACTTAAGGAGAGCATCAAATGACATTTAAAATTGTATGAGCCAAACAACTGTTCCACAACCCTAACCCTAACCCTAACCCTAACCCTAACCCTAACCCTAACCCTAACCCTAACCCTAACCCTAACCCTAACCCTAACCCTAACCCTAACCCTAACCCTAACCCTAACCCTAACCCTAACCCTAACCCTAACCCTAACCCTAACCTCCTGGTACATTTCAACTTAAGGAGAGAACAAAAATGTGTTCAAAATCGTATAAGCCACACCCCTTTTCTGTCGGAAAACCCTCCCCCTCACCCTCATACTAGTTTCCAGGTACATTTTAACTTAAGGAGAGCATCAAATGACATTTAAAATTGTATGAGCCACACAACTGTTCCCTAACCCTAACCCTAACCCTAACCCTAACCCTAACCCTAACCCTAACCTCCTGGTACATTTCAACTTAAGGAGAGAACAAAAATGTGTTCAAAATCGTATAAGCCACACCCCTTTTCTGTCGGAAAACCCTCCCCCTCACCCTCATACTAGTTTCCAGGTACATTTCAACTTAAGGAGAGCATCAAATGACATTTAAAATTGTATGAGCCACACAACTGTTCTACAACCCAAACACAAACCCAAACCCTAACTACCTGGTACATTTCAACTTAAGGAGAGAACAAAAATGTGTTTAAAATTGTATTCAAAATCATATAAGCCACACCCCTTTTTTGTCGGAAAACCCTCCCCCTCACCCTCATACTAGTTTCCAGGTACATTTCAACTTAAGGAGAGCATCAAATGACATTTAAAATTGTATGAGCCACACAACTGTTTAACCCTAATCCTAACCCTAACCCTAACCCTAACCCTAACCCTAACCCTAACCCTAACCCTAACCCTAACCCTAACCCTAACCCTAACCCTAACCCTAACCCTAACCCTAACCCTAACTTCCTGGTACATTTCAACTTAAGGAGAGAACAAAAATGTGTTTTAAATTGTATTCAAAATCGTATAAGCCACACCCCTTTTGTTTCAGAAAACCCTCCCCCTCACCCTCATACTAGTTTCCAGGTACATTTCAACTTAAGGAGAGCATCAAATGACATTTAAAATTGTATAAGCCAAACAACTGTTCCACAACCCTAACCCTAACCCTAACCCTAACCCTAACCCTAACCCTAACCCTAACCCTAACCCTAACCCTAACCCTAACCCTAACCCTAACTTCCTGGTACATTTCAACTTAAGGAGAGAACAAAAATGTGTTTTAAATTGTATTCAAAATCGTATAAGCCACACCCCTTTTTTGTCGGAAAACCCTCCCCCTCACCCTCATACTAGTTTCCAGGTACATTTCAACTTAAGGAGAGCATCAAATGACATTTAAAATTGTATGAGCCAAACAACTGTTCCACATCCCTCACCCTCACCCTCAAACTTCCTGGTACATTTCAACTTAACGAGAGAACAAAAATGTGTTTAAAATTGTATTCAAAATCGTAAAAGCCACACCCCTTTTGTTTCGGAAAACCCTCCCCCTCACCCTCATACTAGTTTCCAGGTACATTTCAACTTAAGGAGAGCATCAAATGACATTTAAAATTGTATGAGCCAAACAACTGTTCCACAACCCTAACCCTAACAATAACAATAACAATAACAATAACAATAACAATAACAATAACAATAACAATAACAATAACAATAACAATAACAATAACAATAACCCTAACCCTAACCCTAACCCTAACCCTAACTTCCTGGTACATTTCAACTTAAGGAGAGAACAAAAATGTGTTTAAAATTGTATTTAAAATCGTATAAGCCACACCCCTTTTGTTTCGGAAAACCCTCCCCCTCACCCTCATACTAGTTTCCAGGTACATTTCAACTTAAGGAGAGCATCAAATGACATTTAAAATTGTATGAGCCAAACAACTGTTCCACAACCCTAACCCTAACCCTAACCCTAACCCTAACCCTAACCCTAACCCTAACCCTAACCCTAACCCTAACCCTAACCCTAACCCTAACCCTAACCCTAACCCTAACCCTAACCCTAACCCTAACCCTAACCCTAACCCTAACCCTAACTTCCTGGTACAGTTCAACTTAAGGAGAGAACAAAAATGTGTTCAAAATTGTATTCAAAATCGTATAAGCCACACCCCTTTTCTGTCGGAAAACGATCCCTCTCACCCTCATACTAGTTTCCAGGTACATTTCAACTTAAGGAGAGCATCAAATGACATTTAAAATTGTATGAGCCACACAACTGTTCTACAACCCAAACACAAACCCAAACCCTAACTTACTGGTACATTTCGACTTAAGGAGAGAACAAAAATGTGTTTAAAA